>NW_028318029.1:1210573-1513216 GCF_062004578.1 Staurois parvus | reverse complement strand
ATAATAGATTAATTAATGGAGGCTGAATATTTTCTCTTAGGTTGATGTGATGAAAACCGACTGTGAGGGAAACTTGATATGAAATTGATGTAGTATTCTTTTATGTCTTCATAAATGCAAGCTTTGTGGTATCTATTTTTTTCTATTTTGTTTTTTTTTTATGTGTATACAATATGGTTTTAGGTCTTTTGCATTGTAATAAATGTCACATCCTCTTCCAGGCATTCACACTTCCAATATATTTTCTCATCTGCCAATTAGGAGGTATATATAAGAGAATGTGGTGTGCTGAAAGGTATGATTAAGGCCAGGACTGGCCAAAACACATTAACATGGAAGTGAGATTTTATAAGTTGTAGTTAACAAAGAATTCAAGTTGACCTGAATCGAGAGCTGGTTGTTTGGATAGATTAATACAAAAAAGTATCTGGGGCAAAGATGTGACAACTTCATGCCAAACAAGTAAATAATCTAATGCTAGTTTGTAGGATCAGCTCTGTAAAAGAAAGATAAATGTATATTATTGAACAAAATAATATTTTATTTGATATTGGAATATTGACATTGTGAAATGTCCAAATTACATATTTCCAAAGTCACTGATCTAAATGGTTCTCCGAAAACCTAGTAATTCAAACCTTATGTTCTCCTTTAAACATGCACTATAGAATTTTCCGTCTTTTATTACTAACACCAATTGAAGTTGTAAAATTATTATTATTATTATTATTATACAGTATTTATAAAGCGCCAATAGTTCACTCAGCGCTGTAATACATCAACAATAAAATTAAAATTATGAACAATACACTCAGGCCCTTTTCAGTTAATATAAAAACAATACATCAACAATAATTTTTTTTCTAAAGTGAAAAGTAAAATACTTTAGCTATGATTTTTACAGGTAAAGTCAGTGAAATGCTTTTATAAATAAGTATATTGTTTGAGAACCTTGTGGGAGATGCAACATACTTAACCATTAATAGGAATAGCAATGTTTACTCTTCACTCAAGCAGTGAACACATACACTTTTGACAGCAGCAAACGGGGAAATACTACAATGGATCTATAAAGTAAAAAACATGTTCTATTTTCATACACTCACACAGGATTTCCAAAACACAAATATCCCCCAGTGACATTGTGTCACTTCAGATAGCAAACTAGCATGGTGATGTGAACAGCTCTACATATCAGATATGTACAAGAGATAGAAATGTTTATTATTGCACCTATAGTTATTATTGAATCTGTAATTTCATATTACTCATAAAGAAAATTCACATTTGGCATGTTTGCTTACACTTAAACCTTTGGGAACATGTTCCACCCGTTTTTATGGTGGAACATGTAGTATGTTACCAATGCTGCAGCCACTACCTGCCAAACCCTCCCCGACAGAAATACGGGGAGAAGTTCTCCATGCTTTATGTCAGATTTGAAAACAGCGCGGCCGTGCGGGGCTCTGCCCACACAGCTGTGTCATTTATTCACAGATTTCTGTGAATGAATGAACTGCAAATGCTGACAGCCATAGCCGTGGTAGTTCATTGTATCTTTCTGTCAGTATATCTGCTTGCCCGTACATCCCATACGGGCAAGCAGATATACTGGCAGATCTGCAGGAGACTGGCCTGGCACCAGTGATCTGCTGATTGCTGGTGCAATGCTTTACAGGCTCCTGCAGACAAAAATAATAAATGCATTTTTTTTTACCTGCAAAAATATGTGCATTTATTATTTTTATGCAAAAGATGAACTTATCCTTTAACTCCTTCGCCGGCGCCTCCCGGCCCTTTAAGGGGTTTCTGATGCTGGGAGGTGGGGTGGGATTTACGGTCATGTGACCACTGTGATTGGCTGTCACGGCAGTCACATGATCAGAAAGGTCCTGATCGCAAGGAGAGATCGGAATGTTTCTGTGGGACACTGACACGTGTGCTGGGAGCGCACTGGGAGTGTACTCTGAGCACATGTTTGTTTACAAATGGTACGCAAATACAGTTGTGTTCAAAATAATAGCAGTGTGTTGAAAAAAGTGAATAAAGCTCAAAATCCTTCTAAAAGCTTTTATTTCCATACACACAAATGCATTGGGAACACTACACATTCTATTCCAAATCAAAACATGAAGAAAAATATATCAAATTTGTGTTGTTCCCCAAAAAAAAACTGAAGAAAAGTGAATATTAGACTGTTCAAAAAAATAGCAGTGTTTGTATTCTTCTTTACAAACTCAAACATTCACTATATAAACTGAAAAATATTTGAAGATTTTGCTTTCCTTTGAATCACTTAATTAATATTTAGTTGTATAAGCACTGTTTCTGAGAACTGCTGTACATCTGTGTTGCATGGAGTCAACCAACTTCTGGCACCTGTGAACAGGTATTCCAGCCCAGGATGATTGGACTACATTCCACAGTTCTTCTCTATTTCTTGGTTTTGCCTCAGAAACTGCATTTTTGATGTCACCCCACAAGTTTTCTATTGGATTAAGATCCGGGGATTGGGCTGGCCACTCCATAACGTCAATCTTGTTGGTCTGGAACCAAGATGTTGCACATTTACTGGTGTGTTTGGGGTCGTTGTCTTGTTGGAACACCCATTTCAAGGGCATTTTCTCTTCAGCATAAGGCAGCATGACCTCTTCAAGTATTCTGATGTATTCAAACTGATCCATGATCCCTGGTATGCGATAAATAGGCCCAACACCGTAGTATGAGAAACATCCCCATATCATGATGCTTGCACAACCATGCTTCACTGTCTTCACAGTGTACTGTGGCTTGAATTCAGTGTTTGGGGGTCGTCTGAAACTGTCTCTGGCCACTAGACCCAAAAAGAACAATCTTACTTTCATCAGTCCACAAAATGTTGCGCCATTTCTCTTTAGGTCAGTAAATGTGCTCTTTGGCAAATTGTAACCTCTTCAGCACATGTCTTTTTTTCAACAGTGGGACTTTGCGGGGGCTTCTTGCAGATAGCTTGGCTTCACATAGGCGTCTTCTAATTGTAACAGTACTCACAGGGAACTTTACACCTTCTTTGATCTTCCTGGAGCTGATTGTTGGCTGAGTCCTTGCCATTTTGGCTATTCTTCTATCTATTCGAATGGTTGTTTTTTGCTTTCTTCCACGTCTTTCAGGTTTTAGTTGCCATTTTAAAGCATTTGCGATCATTTTAGCTGAGCAGCCTATCATTTTCTGCACTTCTTTATATGTTTTCCCCTCTCCAATCAACTTTTTAATCAAGGTACGCTGTTCTTCTGAACAATGTCTGGAACGACCCATTTTCCTCAGAATTTCAGAGAGAAATGCACTGTAACCAGCATGTACAACATTTGCTGCCTTCCTTCCTTAAATAAGGGCAATAATTGCCACCTGTTTTTCAAAGAATGAATGACCTCACTAATAGAACTCCACACTGCTATTATTTTGAACATGCCCCTTTCAATTAGTGATTCAATTACACAGAATCAGCAGCATGCATGTCATGACTGTTGGGTCTGTTGGATTTCTATTACTCTACTACACCTGCTAGTACATTATTTGCCATGAAGAAATATAATTTCTACCAAAAACAGTGATTGACCAGGTTAGTGATGTCTGACTGCTATTATTTTGAACACAACTGTATATGTCAAGGCCCAGCCACCGAACTGGCTGCATATTTGTGTACTGTCGGCGTGAAGAGGTTAAAGTGATTTTAAAGCAAAAACATTTTTTACCCTAATACATTCCCTAACCCCTACTTATACCTGCGTGAGTTCTGACATGATCCAGCTTGTCCGCAGTGGCTCTGCCTCCTCTGTCCACTCCCACAGGCTTTGCCAAGGCAATGGCAGCCATTGGCTCCCGCTGCTGTCAATCAAAGCCTGTGATAAAGGGGCACATGGCGGGACTGAAACACGCTGTCTGTGTTTATGGAAGCAGGAAGTGAGGCTCAGGATCATGCCGACACAAGTGACTCGCTAGCAAGCAATTTGCAATGGGGGCATTCGCAGAAGATGAGGAGCCAGGAGCTCTGGCAGAGCAGATAGGTTTAACATTTTTGTTATTAAAAAAAAAATCCTTTACATTCACCTTAAGCTTGTTCAAAGAAATCCTCATGTTAGTTTTTACTTTGTTTGCTCAAATGCTTAAAGGTTAACTGATTAGCTCCATGTGAATGAGCTACAATTGCTGAGTGGTAATGGTATACTCACCTCCAAATCCCTGATCCTCATGCCTGGGAACTGAAATTCCAAGTTTGAACATCTTTATGGTATGAAGCAGAAATGGGTTTCTTAAACTGTGGATTGAGAGCTTGGAGGTGCTCTTTACTAAACACTATTAAATGTAGCATAGAGTTGCCCGTTATTTATGTTACTATTACATGTTTATGTTGTAATAACCAGCCTATCCATGTTAGATATGAAACTACTTTGAACTCTTCTATCACATCCTAATAGCTGAATTGAAAATAAAAAGTCTTCAATCACACTGTCCAACAGCCTTTTTCTTTGCTCTTTCTCAATGCAATTCATTTTTACTTCTGTACCTGTGACTCATGAACAGGATCTAAAAAAAATATTCTCTCTTTACCCCAAGTAGACAATAGCAACTGCAGAGTTCTTGATTAAAATTATACAAACAATAAAAGAATATGTGAGCTATACAAAACGGTCTGGTGTATTTTACATATTTTAATTCAATGGGTGTTTCTTCTACCCCGAAAATATTCTTGAACAGCTGCTCAGAGGGGCATAAAGATGGTAGAAACTGGACACACCACTAACACCAAGCTATATAAAAAAAAGATATGTATTTATACTAATCTAAAATAAATTAAGCATAACAGAGCAGCTGACTGAATACAAAAATTGTCACAAAACACATTGGTATGTTTTGACTGTGGTATGGAGGGCAGCAAATCTAGGACCATATGGATGAGTTCTTGCTGGAAAAAAATATTTTAAGCAACAGACAGCATGGATTCATGAAAGACAGAAGTTGTCAAACAAATCTGATTTCTTTTTTTGAGGAGGTGAGCAAAACCTTGGACAGAGGGATGGCGGTGGACGTGGTATACTTGGATTTTACAAAAGCGTTTAACACAGTTCCCCACACATGGCTAATGTGTAAGGTAAAGTCTACGAGCCTGGAAGAATCAGTATGTAAATGGATAGAAAACTGGCTAAAAGATAGTCTTCAAAGAGTAGTGGTTAATGATTTATACTCTGAATGGTCTAGGGTTGTCAGTGGTGTACCCCAAGGTTCAGTGTTGGGACCCTTACTTTTTAATATATTTATAAGCGATATAGGGTCTGAGATTACAAATCCCATTTCAGTCTTTGCAGATGACACCAAGCTGTGCAGTGGAATAATGTCCTTACAGGATGTCTTCGACTTACAAGCTGACCTCAATGCACTGTGTAATTGGGCAACTATGTGGCAAATTATTATTACAGGTACTTATATAGTGCTGTCAATTTACACAGCACTTTACATACATATATTGTACATTCACATCAGTCCCTAACCCTCAAGGGGTTTACAATCTAAGGTCCCTAACTCACATTCATACATACACATACTAGGGCCAATTTAGACAGGATCCAATTAACCTACCAGCATGTCTTTGGAGTGTGGGAGGAAACTGGAGTACCCAGAGGAAACCCACGCAAGCACAGGGAGAACATGCAAACTCTAGGCAGGTGGCGCCATGGTTGGGATTTGAACCAATGACACTAGTACTGTCAGGTGGAAGTGCTAACCACTTAGCCACTGTGCTGGCAAGTGAGGTTTAATGTTGATAAATGTAAGGTTATGCACTTGGGGGCTAAGAATATGGATGCATGATACATACTAGGGGGAGTACAACTGGGGGAATCAATGGTGGAGAAGGATCTAGGGGTTCTGGTAGATCACAAGCTTAATAATGGCATGCAATGCCAAGCTGCGGTTTCTAAGGCGAGCAAAATCCTCTCTTGTATTAAAAGAGGTATAGACTCTAGAGAGAGAGAGATCATTTTACCCCTGTACAAATCATTAGTAAGACCTCATCTGGAATATGCAGTTCAGTTTTGGGCAACAATTCACAAAAAGAACATTGGGGAACTGGAGAAAGTACAGAGAAGGGCAACCAAACTGATAAGAGGCATGGAGGAGCTCAGCTATGAGGAAAGATTAGAGGAACTGAATTTATTCTCTCTTGAGAAGAGGAGATTAAGGGGGGGATATGATCAACATGTATAAATACATAATTGTTTCATATAGTGAACTCGGTGTAGAGTTATTCATCCTGAGGTCATCACAGAGGACAAGGGGGCACTCTCTACATCTGGAGGAAAAGAAATTTAATCTCCAAACATGGAAAGGTTTCTTCACAGTGAGAGCTGTGAAAATGTGAAATAGACTTCCTCAAGAGTTGGTTCTGGCCATTGCTTTAAAAAGGATTGCTTTAAAAAGGGCCTGGATTTTTTCTGGAATATAACTGGATACAAACATTTATAGGTAAAGTTGATCCAGGAAATATCCGATTGCCTCTCGGGGATCAGGAAGGAATTTTTTCCCCGTAGGAGCAAATTGGATCATGCTTTGCTGGGTTTTTTTGCTTTCCTCTTCATCAACTGTGGGTATAGGATTATACACTATGTTTTTAGAGGCCATTTATTTGACCAATATACTAATTTGGAGGACTGGATTCTCTTATTAAATAATATATTAGATCACATTTTCTTCTACATGGTATGGAAGATCCACATTATGTCTTTATAGATTTCGAATACCACCTGCACAAATTCAGGTTTTGGTGGAGCCAGACAAGTTTTGCTACAAAAGAGGTATAAATGCTTGGAATGGAAGCTTACTGACTATGATGTTAATGGACTGACTAATCTTGCTCCCTTAGATGGAGTGGACATTAGGCTCTCTAGTTATCTGTAGTCCTTGTTGAATCTAGGAATATATCAGATCATGTATGTTAACTATAGGGTGGATTTAATTTTATTGCATGATTTGGAACTGGCTGTGCAACATACAGTATATACTGTAAATATTGGTTTGATGGGCATGTTGCCAACCTATTCAATGACTCTACATTTATTCATGGGATTTTTCTTACTTATGACAAGTCAGGTGGGACTACTGTATATGAAGTCTGTCCCATCTACTGCTTCATTTAAAACTTGTTTTAAATTGTATTTTGTTCACATGTGGTATTGGAATCAGCAACCAGTTCTGCATTCAGACAACTGCTTTGTTATGCTATATTTAATTTAGATGAGTATAAATACATTTGTATTGGATGTAACCCATGTGCATGCTGAAATTGTACATGGAACTATGCCTGCACATCTCAGTGTGTATCGTGAACAGACAGGTGACAATCTTATAGCAGAAGAGACATAGGGGGACTGTTATCAACCTGTTGCAGGGCAAATCAATGCTAAGCAGGAGCAGTGAGCCATATCTTGAGAAAGATTTATTAGCTTACAACTCAATCATCAATTCCCTCTTTTGTTTGCTCTAAAGTAGCACTTTTGTGATTTAATTCAGCCTGACCCTTACCTCTTCTAAATAATGTGTCTGTTTAGAGTGGCTGTCTTCTCTTCAGTAATAAATCTATCTTTGAACTTTGAATTGAATACTGTCTGTAATACTTTTTTAGATGGCACTAACATTTAAATTTTCAATATGTTTTCAGGGCTTACCCCCTTTATCTAAGGTCCAAGCAGAACTAATACAATGGTTTAGCAAAATATTAAAATGTTAACATGATACTTAACATGGTATTTTTTTTTTCATTAAAGAAAGTATCACAGACTGTACTCAACTTTGTTGTTGTATGCGCACTAATATGGCCACAATCACATTTAGTTGTTGTTTATACAGTACATATTCCAGCGACTTTCCACACTAGAACAATTATTTTCAACATGCCTTCTTTACACTGCAATGCAGTCTGAAGGTGCAGTGAGCTGCAAAGTTTGTTAAAAATCCTTGCAATGCAATAGAACTGACAAGAGAGATTTGTTCCTTTTTAACAAAAACTGAGAAATTAACATTTTCAATTTAAGCTCATTTAAGTATATGGCTTACTTTTATAACCTGGACTGTAGCTGATAACTGCTGCAGAACTTCTTCCTTTATTGCTGCTGTATTATCCTTCTGCAGTGTGGACAGGGTTAAGCAGAATATTCATTAATGGAGAAGTTCAGCAGCCATCTTTAAGGAGACAACTTTGCAATGCTCATCTATGGAGTGTCTCCAGTGCAGGGGATCGCCATCTTGGCTGGGTCTGGAGGATGGTGGTTGGCTTAAAGTGTAACCCAAGACCCTGCATTCACTCTATCTGGTCTCCCACGGTGCACAGGACATGGAATTGCAATTATTTTAGTAAATATAAACTGCTAAATACCTTTTCTCATCCTCGGTTAGAACAGTCTTGTGACTTCTATCAGTGTCCAACAGATCACTGGTTAACTGCTTCCCGACCGCTCTATAGCAGATATACAGCTACAGGGCGGCAGGGGTGCACAAAATCATGTGTATATATACGTGATTTTGTGTTTCCAGAAAGGGGGCATGCGAGAGCCATGCGCGCGCCCTACCCGCGGCGCCATTTGCAGCCGTGGCTGTCAATCACTAGGCCCCAGCCGGTGATTACCCGCCGGTGCCCAGTGATTACCGAGCATCTTCGACGGAGAGAAGTACTGCTTTGTTTACTAACAGTCCTCCTCCCTGTCAGCTCAGGCACACTGCTCTGGATGGCTGTGCACAGCACAGCCATCCAGAGCAGTGTGATTACAGTGAAGCCCACACACACCACCCCCTATGTAAAACACTCCCTGCACACAATTAACCCTTTGATCGCCCCTCATGTTAACCCTTTCCTGCCCAGTGCCATTAGTACAGTGTCAGTGCTTTTTTTTTTTAGCAATGATCACTGTATTAGTGTCACTGGGGATGTCAATGACACCAAGTCAGTTCCCCCCAGTGTCAAAATGCCTGCTGCAGTCCCGCAGTCCCACTATAAGTTGCTGATCACCACCATTACTAGTAAAAAAAAAATAAATTCCAGTATCTATATCACCATTTCTAAATGTAAATTTCACGTAAACCAATTCATTTACACATATTTCGATTTTTTTTTTAGCAAAGACATGTAGCAGAATACATGTTGGCCTAAATTTATGAGGAAATTAGATTTTTTAAATTTTTTTACTGGACATGTTTAATAGCAAAAGTCAAAAATATTGTTTTTTACTCAAAATTGTCGGTCAAATACTGCTGAAAGAAAGCTCAATTCGTGGGGAAAAAAAGGAGGTAAATTTCATTTGGATACAGTGTTGCATGACTGCGCAATTGTCAGTTGAAATAATGCAGTGCTGTAACGCAAAAAATGGCCTGGTCAGGAAGGGGGGTAAATCCTCAGGAGGACAAGTAGTTACAACTTGTAGGAGGAGTATTATTTCTGCTCTAGGAGGATACAAAACCCCTGACCTCTGTCTGAACAGTGCTGATTGACCCTGTGCTGATCACATGCACTCTCCCAAGAAAAAAAAACCTAGCAATACACACCAAACTGGGCTTGTGCACTGTGTCTCCACATGATATGTCTTATCATGAGATAAGAGAGGGACACTGGAAGAAGGGGAGGATCAGAGAAGTCAGAATCAAACAGCCTTTTTACACAATGCAGAGGATTAACCCCTTTGGTTCCACAGTGTGTATAACAAGCATGCTTTACTGCACATAAAGACTGATTTTACTGTTGAGGATTTAGTAACACTTTAATGCAACAGAGAGGTGTAGCGTAGAGGCTGCAGAGGGGAAAGGGGAGAAAGCACCACAAAATTGCAGTGATGGGAACAGTGGTGTGTGTTCAAAATATTGCTGAGCAGAGAGTGCTGCTGCCATTATTCTCTTTCCAATGCTACATGTGAAGGAACCTGGATCATGAGATCTTGCACTGGGGATCAGGTAGGACCCTTTCACAAAGCTACTTGGAAAGCACTAAAGTTTGGAGAGTGCCTACTGTGCTGATAGGCCTCTTGGCCACTGACCTTTCTTATTTCTTGGTTCTGTGAAATAGTTTTGCCCCAATGGAAACTGGGGAACAATCCAGGACCCCTTTGGATTAGAAATACTATACTAGGGACCACCCCCACCACTTGTAAGGAAGGAAATGAAGAACTGTCTCAGCAGGATTGAAAGAGAGAGCTCACAGCAACTTTTATCCCTGTGTGACCAGAACTTGACTTTTACTGAATCAGAGCACGTGTTCAGAGACCCAGAAGAGAGTGCCCTGCATCTGGTAAGAGACTAACATCATACAAGTTGATCTTTTGTCTGCTGTGAACTGTTGTGTTTTCTTCAAGGGCCCCAAAATTTTTTTTGCCACTGTGACAAAACAATGACTGTTATAGCAAGTTCAATAAGAACAAAATGATGTTGCGCTACTCACAATCCATAAGTCACATATTTAAACTGCTATAAGGAAAAAAGTGGAGACAATATATACAGTGACACAATGTGCAAAAAAAAAACCCATGTCATAAGATCCTCATGGGGTCTTTACCAAATATCGTAATCGTGATATGATCCTAATCAGATTCACAAGTGAATGAAGAAGTGAAAAACGCACAACCACACAAATAACAATAAACAATATGTGAAACCATATATACAATAAGTAAATTTAAAAAGTGAATAAATCCTAAGCAGGGTAGAACGGTGATGGTGAATAATAGTCCCACTAGGGACTTAAAGGGGGTAAGTCCACAGAAATTTAGACTCAGCTGCAAAATAAACGTGTAAACATGCAAGTGACAAACAAATGTGCATAAATAAAAATGGAAAATATAATATAATCATCACGTATCAGGTGATATATCTGTAGAGATATCAAATGCAAATCAAACAAAGAACAAAAAACATATAATATGTGTTAGTGAAAAAGGTCTGTGTAATAAAACTTCAAGTGTGTGACAAACAAGGAGTAACACATGAAAAATATGTGAACCAAAGTCCAAAATGGTGCTATTATCCGCACCATTTAATCCAAACCCAGATGAACACTCCTGCCTGTGTATGGTGACTGTGGGTAACCAAAAAATTTGAAAGTGGCAAGATTAGCCTCTCACCTTATTGCTTCGACCCCTAAAGGTCAAAACACTTATAGGATCACAACATCGGATCCTCCATGCATATGATTCCTCTGCTACTCAGACCTCTCCCTGCAAACGATCTCCCTCTCTGGGGTATGCGTTATGGTGGCGACATCCTCTCCTGGTATACGGTTTGGGGTGTGAGCCAATATCTCAGTAAAAGACATAAGTACAGCTTCCCATAGTGTAATACCTTTTATTATTTCAAGAAGTAAGCAAAGTATTTCCAAATTTGCACTCACATTAGCATTCCTGATTCATCAAACCTTCAAACCTCATGCTCTGGGAGTATTTGCATGGGTGTATACATAAGGTGTAGAAAGATGGCGTCCACTTAGTTGACCAGTCAAATAATTTTGCCAAATTCCAACATTCTCATCTTTTCAAAGAGTTAAATATGAACCTACAGTCAGGTCCATAAATATTGGGACATGGACACAATTCTAACATTTTTGGCTCTATACACCACCACAATGGATTTGAAATGAAACAAACAAGATGTGCTTTAACTGAAGACTGTCAGCTTTAATTTGAGGGTATTTACATCCAAATCAGGTGAACGGTGTAGGAATTACAACAGTTTGCATATGTGCCTCCCACTTCTTAAGGGACCAAAAGTAATGGGACAGAATATTAACCATAAATCAAACTTTCACTTTTTAATACTTGGTTGCAAATCCTTTGCAGTCAATGACAGCCTGAAGTGTGGAACGCATAGACATCACCAGACGCTGGGTTTCATCCCTGGTGATGCTCTGCCAGGCCTCTACTGCAACTGTCTTCAGTTCCTGCTTGTTCTTGGGGCATTTTCCCTTCAGTTTTGTCTTCAGCAAGTGAAATGCATGCTCAGTCGGATTCAGGTCAGGTGATGGACTTGGCCATTGCAGAACATTCCACTTCTTTCCCTTAAACTCTTTGGTTGCTTTTGCAGTCTGCTTTGGGTCATTGTCCATCTGCACTGTGAAGCGTCCAATGAGTTGTGAGGCATTTGGCTGAATATGAGCAGATAATATTCCCGAAACACTTCAGAATTCATCCGGCTGCTTTTGTCAGCAGTCACATCATCAATAAATACAAGAGAACCAGTTCCATTGGCAGCCATCCATGCCCACGCCATGACACTACCACCACCATGCTTCACTGATGAGGTGGTATGCGACGGATCATGAGCAGTTCCTTTCCTTCTCCATACTCTTCTCTTCCCATCACTCTGGTACAAGTTGATCTTGGTCTCATCTGTCCATAGGATGTTGTTCCAGAACTGTGAAGGCTTTTTTAGATGTTGTTTGGCAAACTCTAATCTGGCCTTCCTGTTTTTTGGTTTCCATCTTGTGGTGAACCCTCTGTATTCATTCTGGTGAAGTCTTCTCTTCATTGGTGACTTTGACACACATACACCTACCTCCTGGAGAGTGTTCTTGATCTGGCCAACTGTTGTGAAGGGTGTTTTCTTCACCAGGGAAAGAATTCTTCCACCACAGTTGCTTTCCGTGGTCTTCCGGGTCTTTTGGTGTTGCTGAGCTCACTGGTGCGTTCCTTCTTTTTAAAAATGTTCCAAACAGTTGTTTTGGCCACGCCTAATGTTTTTGCTATCTCTCTGATGGGTTTCTTTTGTTTTTTCAGACTAATGATGGCTTGCTTCACTGATAGTGACAGCTCTTTGGATCTCATCTTGAGGGTTGACAGCAAAAGATTCCAAATGCAACTAGCACACTTGAAATGAACTCTGGACCTTTTATCTGCTCATTGCAATTGGGATAATGAGGGAATAACACACTCCTGGCCATGGAACAGCTGAGAAGCCAATTGTCCCATTACTTTTGGTCCCTTAACAAGTGGGAGGCACATATGCAAACTGTTGTAATTCCTACACCGTTCACCTGATTTGCATGTAAATACCCTCAAATTAAAGCTGACAGTCTGCAATTAAAGCACATCTTGTTTGTTTCATTTCAAATCCATTGTGGTGGTGCATAGAGCCAAAAATGTTAGAATTGTGTCCATGTCCCAATATTTATGGACCTGACTGTATATAAGTGCAGGCCAATGTGTTCTTTAAGTCTACTGCATTCTCACACTTCTACAGTGGAAACTGAGAGGGAGTTTGCCTAGAATCCTGGGAGGTTGCAGCCCTGATCAAAATCAATGTGGGAAGCCGTGCAAAATAAAGAAAATACATGTTTAATGCAGTCTGTCAGTAGCCGTAGCAGCTTCATTCTCATGGTCCTGTAAATTTTATTTATTACCTGTTGATCCTGACATTAGATCTATTATTTTCCACTTCTTGTAACAGGTCAAGTTATCTAGCAAATGTGTCAGTAGGAGGCATTGGGGTACTTACAAGGGTCTGTTTTTACTCTTGTGGCTTAAATTTAATTTCCAAAAGAAAAAAAAAATGTAACTTTTTTTTTCTAAAATGTGTTAGCTATAGTTGGGCTTTCTTTTTTTTTTACTTAAAGTGTGAAGTGGTTCTAAAGGCTGGGTGTTTTATACCTTAACAAATTTGCTGCATTAAGGTAAAAAACATCCCATTTACTATTTCCCTCCTCCCTCTCTATACACTTTCCTGAGCCTGTCAGGGATCCACCGCTGTGCCCGGCTGCAGTCTTCTCTCCCCTCTCTTCCTTTTTTCACTGGGACCCTGGCAGCAGCAGGAGCCATTGACTCCTGCTGCTATCAATCAAATGCTGTGAGGAGGGACTGGGGGCAGGGCCTAGTTACACTGTGTGAGTCTATGGAGTGCAGCTCCAAAGACGTACACAGCTCAGGAGCAAGAATGCATGTCTGCCCCCATAGCAAGCAGCTTGCTATGTGTGCAAACAGAGAAGAGGAGAGGGTGGGGGACCCCAGAAGTGGAGGTTTTGAACAGAACAGGTAAGTATAACATGTTTATTTTAATTAAAAAAAATCTAGACTTTAAAATCACTTTAACTTCAGGCACAACATGTAATTTTATTATATATCATTATATTATTACAGGAAGGGGATAAATAATGACTCTACTGGTGGGATCAACATGTAATTAAACTATGTTATGGGGAGGGGGACAAAGGAAAACAAAACTGCTGTGCTTATGCTATAGACAGGCTGCATCATATACAGTCATGGCCGAAATTGTTGGCACCCTTGATATTTTTCCTGAAAATCAAGTATTTCACACAAAAAAGGTATTGCATTAACACATGTTTTGCTATACACATGTTTATTCCCTTTGTATGTATTGGAACAAATATAAAACAGAGGCAGAAAAGCAAATATGACATAATGTCACACAAAACCCCAAAAATGGGCTGGACAAAAGTATTGGCACCCTTAACTTAATATTTGGTTGCACACCCTTTGGAAAACATAACTGAAATCAGTCGCTTCCTATAACCATCAATAAGCTTCTGACACCTCTCACCCGGAATTTTGGACCACTCTTCCTTTGCAAACAGCTCCAGGTCTCTCTTATTGGAAGGACACCTTTTCCCAACAGCAATTTTAAGATCTCTCCACAGGTGTTCAATGGGATTTAGATCTGGGCTCATTGCTGGCCACTTCAGAACTCTCCAGCGCTTCTTTGCCATCCATTTCTGAGTGCTTTTTGACGTATGTTTGGGGTCATTGTCCTGCTGGAAGACCCAGGATCTTGGACGCAAACCCAGCTTTCTGACACTGGGCCCTACAGTGCGACCCAAAATCCTTTGGTAATCCTCAGATTTCATGATGACTTGCACACAGTCAAGGCACCCAGTGCCAGAGGCAGCAAAACAACCCCAAAACATCATTGAACCTCCACCATATTTTACCGTAGGTACTGTGTTTTGTTCTTTGTAGGCCTCATTCCGTTTTCGGTAAACAGTAGAATGATGTGCTTTACCGAAAAGCTCTATCTTGGTCTCATCTGTCCACAAGACGTTTTCCCAGAAGGCTTTTGGCTTACTCAAGTACATTTTGGCAAACTGTAGTCTTGCTTTTTTATGTCTCTGTGTCAGCAGTGGGGTCCTCCTGGGTCTCCTGCCATAGCGTTTCATTTCATTTAAATGTCGACGGATAGTTCGCGCTGACACTGATGCTCCCTGAGCCTGCAGGACAGCTTGAATGTCTTTGGAACATGTTTGGGGCTGCTTATCCACCATCCGGACTATTCTGCGTTGCAATCTTTCATCAATTTTCCTCATCCGTCCACGACCAGGGAGATTAGCTACAGTGCCATGGGTTGCAAACTTCTTGATAATGTTGCGCACTGTGAACAAAGGCAAATCTAGTTCTCTGGAGATGGACTTGTAACCTTGAGATTGTTGATATTTTGCCACAATTTTGGTTCTCAGGTCCTCAGACAGTTCTCGTCTCCTCTTTCTGTTGTCCATGCTTAGTGTGGCACAGACAGACACACAATGCAAAGGTTAAGTGAACGTCTCTCCTTTTTATCTGCTTTCAGGTGTGATTTCTATATTGCCCACACCTGTTACTTGCCCCAGGTGAGTTTACAGGAGCATCACATGCTTGTAACATTCTTATTTATCCGCAGTTGTGAAAGGGTGCCAATACTTTTGTCCAGCCCATTTTTGGAGGTTTGTGTGACATTATGTCGAATTTGCTTTCTTTCCTCCCTTTTTTTGTTTTGTCCCAATACACACAAAGGGAATAAACATGTGTATAGCAAAACATGTGTTAATGCAATACGTTTCGTGAGAAATACATGATTTCCTGGAGAAATATCAAGGGTGCCAACAATTTCGGCCATGACTGTATGTATATGTGTGGACTTTCACAGCATTAGACTTTTACAGATTGATCATTTGTCGCCTATTACCTTTCAGTGTGTTGTATTTTTTAACTTTTAGATACATAAAGCGAAAAGCAAATAATATACAATGTATGCTAACTGTCCTTATTTGCATGACTCTGAAACATTTGTCAAGTCTCTGTTAGAAATGTATTTTTCCTACACAGTTATGCCAATCCCTTGGCTGGAATGTCTTGCAGTTATTTCTTTCCTAACGGAATTCCTCTTACACTGAAGCTGATCTAATTGTGGTTTTTGGCTTTTGAAACTGACACGTTGGTGTGAAACTAGTTAGAAGTTTTCAGTACACATGCCTAGGTCTCCCTTCCCCCGCAGCCAAAAAAAAAAAATTCTTTCCACATTTAATATTACAATCCACCCTCTAGAACTACTAAAATAAGCACTGATCACATACCACTATCTGAGAATTCTTTTATAGTAAGGTGAAAAGTTTACCCTAATTGTTCACCAGGTTGCATTGCATTAGCAGAATAAAACATATTCTCATTAATAAATGATACCCCATACTATATAGGTTATTTAAAGCATTAGAAAACAGAAACCTTTGGCAATTAAAACAAATATTCAATTGGGTGATTTGCATATGATCTACTTTGGAACTGACATGCAAAGGAGTTCCCATAGTTGGTACTAGTTGCACTCCTCACTACGTCCTGAGAAGAAACAGACAAAAAAATGTGTCATAAACCACAAATACCAGCTACTAATACGATAGGAAATATAAACTATAGTTCAGTCCAAGAGTTACTAATAGCTAGTACACAATCCTCACTGGTGCCAGTGTGGAATCAGTCCTGCAAGGGAAGAAAGTGATCTTAGAATTTAAAAAAAAAGAATTTTAAAAACATGCAAACCACCAAAAATGATATATCAGGTAGAGGTACAGTGAGCTGAATCACCCATTAGTCTATGGGACTCCAGTAACAAGATCTCCCTACCATATTTAAATCGTTAGCTGGTTAACGTAATTAAAGACATGTGCATGAGTTCAGTCACAAGAGAAAAATAAATATATAGGCCAAGGACCTTAGACCCCTAAGGTATTAAAGCATATTTTTCAGTTTAGCAGCACATCCAACCCTTTTGGGAAGCAATGTAATGAAGCTGCCACAGCCAGCTGTTGTGGAAGGACAACTTTTCTACCTTTTTATAGCTCCTACCGTTAAGAACCTTTCCATATGCAGAGGTTACATTTCTTTTATTAGAGTACTGAGGAGTGGCCATAGTTATCTAGAAGTATAGAACTTTCCCCTGAATTTAGGATATAGATTAATCGTATATGTATTCAAGGTGTTCTTACTCCTCTTTATCAACTGTTCTCTTCGTTCCTCCCAAGACCTCCTGCTCTCTAGTTCCCTTGTCACCTCCTCCCATGCTCACCTCCAGGATTTCTCCAGAGGCGCTCCCATCCTCTGGGACTCCCTCCCCAATGTGTCCGACTATCTCCATCTCTGTGCACTTTTAGACGATCCCTGAAAACACATTTCTTCAGGGAGGCCTATCCTGCCCCTACCTAACAACTGTACATGTATTTTGTCCATCAGCCCATCCTTCACAGTTATTATTTTTTGTATTTTTCAACCCTCCCTCTTAGGTTGTAAGCTCTAATGAGCAGGCCCTCTGAATCCTGCTGTAGTAATTTGTATTGTAATTGTTCTGTCTGCCCTTATGTTGGAAAGCGTTGTGTAAACTGTTGCCACTATATAAATCCTGTATAATAATAATAATAACTCTTCTGAAACACAAATACATTCAGTTCAGTTAAGGCTAAACTTCTGACAGGTACACAAGGCACTCATTAATAAAGCCCTGTAATCAATAAAAAATTATTTTTTGACTTGGCATTCTGTACAGCATAGCTTAAAGGAGAAGCAGTGCAAAGGGCCAATCAGGTGTGTTGCAGGTGTAAGCTAATAGAAGGAGAAGGTGCAGCCCAGCCTCAGAAACCCAATGAAAAAGGGACACATTTACTAAAACTGGAGCAGATGGAATCTGGAGCATCTGTGCAATATAATCAATCAGTTTTAGACTCAGCTTGTTTAGTTAAACTTTGAAAATGAAAGCTGGAAGCTGATTGGTTACTATGCACAGCTATTTCAGAGTTTGGCTACTCCAGTTTTAGTACATTTTCTTCAGTGTGTTTGTACTGAATAACAATTAGCAGCTCAAAAAGGAATGTCAATAGTGGAGATTACAAAGATAACCATTGGGATTACTTCACCTATGTATAATGTGAAAAGGTTTTCCACTTTTGATAAAACTGATAAACCCCCTTAGGTAAATGTACTGTTGCCTTAGGAAGATCACAAAATATACAGTAGGTCAGGTTGAAATTTTTATTTAGCCAGATAGCTTGATAATTTAATGGTCAGAAGACTTGAGCCAGATACTGGGTAAGGGTATATAATATCACTGCAGCCAAGTGCACTATTGGGGAACAGGAGACCAGTCAGATATCTGTCAATGGTCAGTAAACTTTAGGCAGTCATTTTGTACTACTTGTAGTAGGAGATTTATGTACAGGGGCAGACTGACAACTCATGGGGCCCCCGGGCAATAGGGGATCATGGGGCCCCTGTGTCCTTGGCCAAACTCAAAAAAGCCTATGAAAAAGGTACCAGGGGCATCTCATGGGGCCCCCTAGTGACCCCGGGCCCTCGGGCAGTGCCCAAGTTTCCAAATGGTCAGTCCGCCCCTGCTTATGTACCATAGACAATAAATAAACAATAGTCAGTAAACAGTCAGTAAAAGCTGAGCAGTATGTGCTATTTGGGGATCAGTAAGCACTAACCAAATACAAGGCAAAGGGTCAATGACAGCTGAGCAGGAAACGTGTACTGTTTGGAAATAAGAGACTTAAATGAGATACAGGGAAATGGGCAAGTAGGTCACTCAAGGTGTACTACATAGTCCTCATGCACACTGGACATTTTTACAGCTGCTGTTTTTGGATTTTGGCATTTTTTTCCACAGCCATTAAACGTCCCAGCATGTTAGCCTATGTGTCCATGCACAAATAGGCTTTAATCAGTGGTTTTTGGCAGGAGTGTTTTTTGGCTGGAAAAAATCCCCAGAAGTAGTGGATTTGTAGGGGAGTGTTTAGCTGTAAAAACGCTCTAAACGCTGGTAAAACATGGCAAACCAGCGTTTTTGGCCATTTTTTTAGCTACAATTTTATTTTTGTGTGTGAGTGTGTATAAAAAGCAAAAAAAAACAAATATGGAAAAAAAGCAGAAAAACACGGCTAAATGGGGCTAAACGCTAGTGCAAAAATGCCAACAAATGCAGAAAAACTTGCGTTTTTAGCGTGACTTTATACAGATAACACTACTGGCGTTTTTAAAATGCCCAGTGTGCATGATGACTTAAGGGCAGAAGACAAAGGCCCCTTTCACATAGACGTTCCAATCGGGTCTGCCCGCCTGATTTTCAGACAGACCCAATTGTAACCTCTATTCTCCTCTATGAAGCTGAGGGTGTAAACGGACATGTGTCCATTTACACCCACTAACATCCAATCTGATCTGATCTGCCAAAAAGAGACAGATTGGGATCCGTTCCCCTTCTGTCCGGTGGATCAGATCAGACAGGTGGTCCATTTCCATCTGACCACCCATAGAAGAGAACGGGCTATATCCGCTCTGCATAAGCGATGCAGACATAGACCTGCCATCCACTTGCTCAGCAGGGATCAGCAGACAGATCCCAAATTGAGCAAGCTGATTGGCTGAAGGGTCTGCCCTGTGTGAAAGAGGCCTTAACCCAAAAGTGTTGCATAAAACTTTTATGCCAACATTGTCATGAATCAACAAAGCTATTGCACATTGGCTGCTGCATCAGTAGATTCTGCATAGAAATGTATAACATTTACAAGCAATTAACAATCTTCCTATCACAATTCTGCTGTGTAAAATATATCAGTACTCTTCGATTAGAGACTAACGCAGAGTAAGAACGTAAATGGTGCCCCCCATACAAGGAATTACTTCAAATTCATAAATCCGCTGTGAGCCTAAATTGGATACAATACCCTGAAGGTGATGTATTCTAATCCATACACATTCACTACTTAATGGCTCTGTAATCTATTTTTCATTAAGTGTTTTTTGCTATGTTTTTCTGCCTCCTTGAAACATCCTCTGTGGGCTCCTAAACTTCTCCTTTTCTCCCAGACTTATGTTTGTTTCGAACAAGTAGTGCACATTAGTTGCAGTTATGTGCACACTCTGAATCCCATAGTCCATAGCCTATAGTCTGTAGTTCATCTTGGGAATGAGCAGGAGATGGTGCCTATATTCTTACATAAATTAGGACCATGGAGAATCAGCATAGCCACCCTATAACCTGGAAGTTGAATAGCAGCAACAAACAAAAAAAATTTGGGTTATTTGAAGGAGCTGTACAAAAATGTACTTTTTTGAGCTAATACATACTTGAATAGGATTTTTTTAAAACCGAGTTTAATGTTACTTTAAGGACACAAAGCCTTTGTATGAGGTAATTTGGGTCACTCAATGTGCATCTGGGACGGCTTCAATGGGTCTTAGGAGCTAATAGTACTAAACTCAAATTTTTTCTTTATCGTAATGCATTCTCTGCATTAAAGTACAAAATGTCTATTACTCGTTCTACTTCCCCCTGTCACTGCGGTCTCTAAACAATTACCTGGCTTCATGTCACCACTTCAGCACTGTCTCCAGCTCCAGCTCCAGCCTCACTTTCAGACCTCTCTTGCCATCAGTTAAACTCCTGTGAGGAGGGAGCAGGAGCATGACTTACTGCTTCTTTGTGTGTTTGTGGATGCACACAGCTCATCACAGGACCAAACAGGAGCATGTACCAGGAGACACTTGAAGGAGGGAGGAGGCTATAGTGCCGACAGGGATTGCCAGAAGAGGAGAAAAGCAATGTTTCTGTACATGGTTGTTGCACAGAGTAGGTGCTAACTCTTTTTTTATTGAAAAAAATGTAGACTTTAAAGTCACTTTAAGTCATTGTAAACAGTCAACACTATTAAGGCTATGTACTTCAAACAAAAAAAAACAAGCAGAGTTCATCTGTGATCAGGGAACACAGTACATCAATGGCTGTCAGCACAACCATTAAGTGTTCCTTCCCTCTGAACTTGCTATAGAGCTCCAGATATGTTTTAATGCAAATATTTTCTGTGACACCTGCCAATTAGGTGGCACCCATGTTGTTTCTGCTTGTTATTTTATAGCTTTTTGTTTTTTTCTGGTCCCCAAAAAAAATCACTTGACATGTGTTGGTGATCTACTGGTAGACTGTGCTCCCACTTGAGACTGTATGTTGCATACTTTTTTTTAACCCTCATGGCACAACTTTACATTTACTCACATTAACGTGGTTCTAATGCTTGAGCATTTTTTACCTTAATGCATTCCCTGCATTAAAGTGGTAGTAAAGTCCCCTTGGGGGTTCTTACCTAAAGGTAAGCTTATAATGAAGCCTACCTGTAGGTAAAATGAATACCTCCTAAATGTGTACCGTTTTGAAGATATTTGCTTTTTCAGAAGCCAGTGACATCACCGGCCCATGTGCTTTGAAGGAACAGCATTTCCGTGCCGTTCCTTCAGGATGAGGTGCTGTGGCCCATGACTCCCATGCATATGCACAGGAGTGATGTCATCAAAGCTCGGCCATTCAAGCTGCCAGAGCCCTTGAACTTGGAAGGAAGACCAGGTGAAGATGGAAGCCCTGTCAGCGGTGACAGTGCACCGCTGGAAGGCTTCATTCTAAGGTAAGTATTTCATAATGTGCCAGCTCCTCCCTCTCTTTTCACAGTGGCAGCAGTGGGAGCCGTTGACTCCTGCCTCTGTCAAATAAATCCTGTGAGCAGATAGTGTGGCTGAGCTGTACTGTGTGTGTGTATAGACTGCTCAGGATCAAGCCCGCAGATGTGCCACCATAGGAAGTCACTTCCTATGGGGCACTCAGAAAAAAGGAGGAGCAACGACCACTAGTGGGGGACTCCAGAAGAGGAGGTTCCGAGCTGCTTTGTGCAAAAACCGTTACGCAGAGCAGGTAATTATACCATGTCTGTTATTTTAATAAAAAGAATTACCTTTACAAATTCTTTAAATCTTATCTATGAAGTACTGTTTGATGTTTCAAGTGCAAAATCTGGTGCAGCTCTGCATAGAAACCAATCAGCTTCCAGTTTTTTTTTTTTTCAAATCTTAATTGAACAAGCTGAATTTAGAAGCGGATTGTCTACCATGTACGGCTGCACCAGATTTTGCCTTCTCCGGTTTTCTTAAATCAACCCCATAGTGTGCAATCTGCGAACACAAAAACAGTACTTTTAAACCAAATCTATTAGATTCATAAGCTAATTGAGGTGTATTGGTCCCAAAACTGAACCTTGGCACAGACCACTTAAAACGTTAGACTCTTCAGGGCCTAAATTTTTGAGAATAGTTCTTTGGATATAATAAGCTTGAATATATTTAAATTAGAGGGGTTTGTTCTACTTTCTTTAGTAAGTTGCCTCCCATATGTTTCACACCTTCTACTACAAACAATGTGTTGCTACATCTTTATTGTTTATGATATATAAACACAATAAAGATTATTGGACCAAATTACTCAAATTCCTACACCATGCCTAGGAAAAGATCAGAATAACATTTTTTTAACCAAATCTTTTCTTATTCTTTTTACATTGGCGAATATAAGCAAGTAGCAAGTACAATATGAAATCTTAAGGTCTTAAGTATCTAAGTGAGAGTACTACAGGCCTTTGTAATGCCCCATCAAATTGCCACAACAAGTGTTTTAACACTTGACCTTCTGGCACATAACAGTGCTAAAAGATTGCAAGCCCTGGCCTTTACAGAGCTTGATAAAGTGTGCTGTTTTTTAGTGTCTTATGGTATTAGACAAACACATGATTATTCGTTGCTGTGTTAAAATCTTACCTCCACAAACTTGTCCATCATAAGTGTGGCAGACCCAGTCATGGCACTCACATAAAGGTCCATAATATTTTCCGGGTTCTTTCACTTCACATATGCATACCCCACAATCACATTTTCCTCTGCCACTGCAAATTAAACCATCTGGAGTCCTGCAACGACTTTCTGATGCTGATGTTGATAATCTACAACTTGCAGGTGAGGATATACTTCTGTAAGATAAAAAAAATGTATTTTTCATTAGTATAATAAAGTCAGTTAGAAAGTAAAGTCAGTTAGAAAAGCATAAGACGAAGTGCTCACACAATACATTACAACATATAAACCATTTTTATTGCCCACACTAGACACTTCACATGCTTGTGCTGGAGCTGTGGAAAAAAATATTGATGAACATTGTTTAGAAAGTATTTATTTGCTTAAATTTAGCAGAAAAGTGTGGAGGTCAGGGGTTGCATTTTAATATTACATGCTATATCTGCAGGTAACCTTGTCTTGTGAAAAACGTGTCAGTGATGTTACTACTAAGTGTCTAGAAGTATACCTTTTACACAAAAAGGTCTTTTCCATGCACCCAGGAAGCCCCATGATTTTTTCCACAATATTTTAAAGATTTAGCACTGGCTCAGAGCTTAAACTATGCCTTCAAACTTTTCATAACAGCTCCAGACCCCCAAAATTAATATGAATGCTTTTTTTCTAGTTATTAGCACTTTCATTGGTTTGTGGGTGGTTGGGATGTTACTTCAGTTCCAGGTCTAACAAAAATAGAATGTTACCTGATGCACCAAGTGATCTGCCTGCATCCCTTAATATATCCATTCAACCAATTTATTTGTCCTGGGACTTTAAATGAGGCACAACACACATGACCAATGAATAACTAGTTTCCAACATTAATTTTTAATAAATGAGTAAACTCATTGGTTACAAAAAGGATAAAATGGTAACAAGCGGATTTGTAATAAATCCATATTAATGAGTTTCATACATAATTGGATATACAATTGACCATATACAATCCAGATGTCAATACATAATTACATTAAAATTGCATCCAAAAACTCGACGTCTTTCGTGACTCTTAGTTCACTTCTTCAGGAGTAGATGCATGTATAATATCTGCAAGGTATAACATCAAGTATATAACAACCTAGTGGTATCTTGTAATATATAAAGTAGTTCCAATCTCAAGGGTCACCAGAGGGGCCCTAATACTTAAAAATCAGCTAAAAATGCATGTGACGGTATTTCCAAATGGTGATCATCAGGGAAGTCTAACCCGGGAGCTGTGGAAGTACGACTCCACGAAAACACAAGTGGACAAGCCAGGAGCAGATTCAAAGTGGGTTGACAATCATGATAGCACCCAAAATAATTACTATGGAAAGAAATTTGGATATACATTATAGTAATAAATGAATGATGAAATCAAGATGAGTGATGAGCAACAAAAATAACGTGTAATGCTGGCTGCAGTATAACAGTGAGTAGGGAGACTTATGTTGAGTGACAAGAGAGCTGTAAGAGACTGCACCTTGTGGTAGAAGAAATGGAAAGACATCTAGGTCTCAAAGTCTAGTCCACAGAGAGGTGTGCCAGTAAAGAGAGAGCGACCACCAAGTACCCAGAACCGAATGTAAAGAGAAAATATAGGCATCCAAACCATGAACCACCATGGATCAGATGCTCTCATTGTAATACTGAATAGATATTTGAGTCCCAATAAAGAACAAAAATGGAATGCAGCACTGGCTGGAATTTAGCAGTAATTAAAAGAAACAAGATCACTTTATGAAATGTACTGCACCTGATGGTATGAAAAAGAGAAAGAAAGGGGGACCAAAATTACAGAATCCAATCCAAATATGAAAGAATATAACAGTGAAAAATAGACCACCAAGTATCCAAGGCCAAATGCGAAAACAAATATAAGCAGCCAAAACATAACCCACCATGTATCAAGAGCTGTATGTCAAAGTATTGCTTCTCAGTATCTCCGTGGAGCAAATCACCCCCATAAACTACAACTATTTATCCCCAGGGGCTAATTAGCAGTCCTTCCCAATACCATGTGCGTGCAATCAAAGAGGGAAGGC
This sequence comes from Staurois parvus, assembly GCF_062004578.1. NCBI lineage: Eukaryota > Metazoa > Chordata > Amphibia > Anura > Ranidae > Staurois > Staurois parvus. The sequence goes on along the minus strand of NW_028318029.1, from coordinate 1,488,231 downwards.
ACTCAACAGCAAGTGTGGCTTCTCAGTGTCCTCATTGGGAAAAAAAAAAAACACACCATTTTCATCTGCTTCCACCATTTGTTCCCAGGGGCTAGTCGCTGGTCCCTCCCAACACCATGTATGTGCAGTCAAAGAGGGGAAGTGCTCAAAAGGAGGTATCCACCACCACACAAGCACAATGGTGTCATGAGCGCAATACCCCTCGAGGCTGCAGCAAGATAGAACAAAGCGCACTGGTGTGATGACGCCACAATACCGCTGACATCATACATCAAGCGCAGACATGGTGCCAATGCAGTGCAGACCCCACCTGTCTTGTGCAGCAAAAAGAGACAAAGGCCTCCTCAATGCATCGCAGCTCCCGGGATGAGACAAACCCTGACCATCAATCCCAAACCTGAAATGTCATACTAGGAAGTTTACAGAATCTGTGTAGTAATACTATAAATTCTGGTCAATATATCACAATGTCATTATTGTATATACGCATGGTGCAAGAGGCCACTATGGACCGGGATGTCTTCCACCCAAATTAATAATTCCAGGTCTATGGTTTACCTGGGATTTTGGGACTATCCAGGTGCAAAAAGGAGATTTCTATGTATAGCATTGGTACATCTTGGAAAAAAGATACCAAATATACTGTATAGCTATTTTTAAAATAATTATTGGCAGTATAAGGACCCAGTCTAACCACATTCCAAGTGCAACTTCAGGAAAACAATCATTGCTGTGAAATAGCACTAGCCTCTAACAGAATTTAAAAAAGTGGAGATCCACTCTGATTTACTAAGGAATATATTTTATGAAAGTTTTTATGCCTGGAGTTCAGCTTTAAAGACAATCTGTCAAGATGACTTATGTGTTAAGCCAAGTCTCCCATGTTCTAGAGTAGTGGTCTCGAAACTGTGGCCTAGTAGCTGGATGTGGCCCTATTTTTGCTTTTATCCAGTCTCTGGGGCATTATTCCCCCATTCTCAACAACAGTGGGACATAGTTCCTGCCAATGGCACCGATAATGGGGCATTATTCCTCCCATGGACACCAATGACAGGACATTATTCCTCCTACTGACACCAATGATGGGACACTACTCCTCCCACTGAAATTACTGATGGGGCACTATTCCTCCCACTGACACCAATGATGGGGCACTATTCCTCCCCCTGATACCAATGATGGGACACTGTTCCTCCTACTGACCCCAATGATGGGGCACTATTTCTTCCACTGACGCCAAAGAATGGTACACTATTTTACCCCCTAATACCAAAGAGAGGCCATTGTTTATGCCAATTTCTACTCCCGCTGGCCACAGTCCGCCCCCCAAACTCTTTTACAGATACTAAACTGGAACTTTGTTTTGAAAGTCTGGAGATGGAAACCCCTGTTATAGAGGTTGTCTTTGTCCAAATCCTGCAAGTAGTACTAGTTCTGGGGTCTTCTGTAGCATCATGTGCCATGGCATCCCTGTCTAGTATAGCACTTCTGTGTGCTTCTTGGAATGCTGCAACAAGTTCTAGTCTTGTATAACTGCTTGCACTTTCAATATCCTAAAGAGAACAATGAAGCAACAAAAGACACTCAAATAGAGGTGTAAATAGACATAGAGCAGAAATACTAAAATGTAAATCACACCATTAGATAGAGATGCTTAAATGAATCAAAATGGCATTGCATTCTGAGAAGAAGGGGGATGTTAAGCATAACAATATTATAATAACTTGATAACTGGAGCACAAACAAAACTTGTACACCTTTGTGTTTTAAACCAAATAATTTATTACACCTACATAAAACCCTTTTTTGCTCATGATTTCCAACTTTGCATTTTTAGTTGTTCTTTGTGAATCATTAGCAAAATAAAGGGTTTTATGTAGGTATAATAAACTATAAGGATCTGTGTGAAGAATATTGTATTGCTTCAAGATTTACTAATGAATCTACAAATGCAAATTATATCAACACAAGACCAGGCCATGTGTTACTTTATAAAGCCGTAGACAGCTGTGGACTACTGTAGGCAAACAAACATGCAATCATAGACATCAGATTCTAATTCAGAGTTCTGGATTCCTCAGTAAGCTCCCAAAACCACATATTGAGTATGTTTAATATGTAATCAAGAAACCTCAGAAAGAATAAGCACTTACTTGAGGTTCTGCGGCACAGCGGCTACAATGCTGAAGAAGATAGAAGCCCACACAAAGTTGACCAGAGCTCCAGCATGCATACTTGATCTAGTGAAAAGAGTTTTCTGCAGACTCCAAGCAGCACTCGCAGGTCTTCTTTTCTAAAGCACAGCTCACACTGGAGCTCCAGGGCTCAAAGCTGGCCAAAACCGGCTCACAAGCTATCCTCCTGCACAGTGCCTTTGATTAGCTGCCTGTAAGGATTTGGGCAGCTCTCTAGGAGGGACTCTAATGCCAGAGCCTAAGTTTACAGTCTAGTCAGTTAAGTAATTAGAAACAGTTGTAAATCCAGATGTTTGATTCTGACACACAAAGTACCCTGTACAGATGCCTTTTTTCTTCCTTGTGCAGACACGCTCATATTTGAAATACCTGCAGAAAGCATATTGCTCCAAAACACCATTCCACGTGCAAAACTAAAGTATGCAATCACTCATCTAAAAATATCATTTCAGAAACAAATTCATGTGAAATATAGCAGATAGGGGGCGAAGATTTTGGAATAACAACTCGATGGATGGGAAAGAAAATCCCACTTTTAAAACTCCATCTGTATAAATAAGCCTTGTGTTCTAAAGCAGTCATCTGGTGACCAGTGCTAACAGCAGGTTAACCCTTTCAGGTGCAGACATAACTAATGATAGAGCGAATGTTTAGTTGAAGTTCCTAAAGTGAAAACAGAGATAAAGTAGATAACATTGCACTTCCAGCTTCCAGCAATTTAAGGGCCCCTTCACACTGCTGCGCTGCAACAGGACACGTGTTTTGCCATTCATTGCGTTAAAGCAGCTGATTAATTTGAATGGGCTGCACAAGGTACCAAAAAAGGTGTCTGTCTGTAGCACGAGAGTGTCCAACCTTTTGACTTTCCTGGGCCACATTGGAAGACGTGGAATTGTCTTGGGCCACACATAAAATACACTAACAAGTATACATGATGAGCAGGAAAAGTCTGGCAGATCACAAGTTAACGACCACTGATATAGACAATGTACCTATCTGAGTAATAAAACTTAAACATTTGTTTTGTAATATTTTTTATTATAAAAGTAAAAGAAAACACCATAAAACTAGTGCAATTTTTGACACTGTTTTTGATAAACAAACATCAATATCTGGTTCGATGGATGTAGTAGCAATTCTCAATTAATTCTCAAGGTGCTCATCAGATATTTTGGTTCTAATTTTGCCCTTTATGTGTTTTAACCTTGAAAACAGTTGCTCACAAATGTAGGTACTGTTGAAAATTGATGACATGAATAAGGCAAGAGTGGGATATTTTTCTTTGGGAATATAAAACTTATAAAAGTCCAGTAGAGAGACACTTGAATTTTTCTAGGAGGGTTCTACAAATATGTTTACAGTTTTGTGTTGGCCCTCATTTACAGCCGTCTTGGGCAGCATGTGGCCCTTGGACTATTGATTGGGCACCCCTGATGTAGCATTTTCGGTAGCACACCTCAACATCTGTTACACTGCAAAACATGTCCATTGCCAAGGTGTGGTGGGGTGTCATTAGGAAAAAAATGCATGTTACCGCAGTGAAGTAGTGGAATGGGCCTTAATATATGTTCCAAGGAAATTTTGCTACTCAACTGAAATGTCTGTTGTTGTCCAGTAGGGATGAGATGTGGTAGTTCATTGAGTCTTCTTGTCAGAAGTATTGGCTTGCCCATACAGGGTGTATGAGTAAGCAAATACACTGACAGTGTGCATGGGACCTGCATGACATCAGCGATATGCTGATCACTGGTGCAATGCTTTACAAGCTTCTACTACTAAAAATAATAAATGCCCATTTTTTTATCTGCCAAAAATGTGCATTTAATATTTTTTTAGAAAGGCAAACTTATTCTTTAAATTAAATTAGTCAGAATCAGAACAAGACACACAAATATATTACTTTTTAAACGCTATCCACAAAACATCAAGTTTTCAGTAACTGCCTAAACACACTTATTCCTTACTGCATAAAGAGATAAAATATTTTTTGTTTCCTTTTTTGCATTGTGTAAGAAAACTTTTTTTTTATCAAACTCAATCTCTTTACCGGGCAAGGGAGTAATGTCTGCTTTGGCAATCAGAAAATATTCATTAGCTTTTATCTGCTTGGCTTCAATGCGATTGTCACAACAAAGTGAGTTTAAAAGACCTTTTTCTTTAGCATCTGCATCAATCCCTTTTAGATCAGGAGTTCTATTCTATTTGAGTGGGAGAGTGGATAGCTGGGACTCCAGTGCACATCGCTGGATCGAGAGGGGGTTTAGGTGAGTATTAGGGGAGATGGGGGATGCTGCACAGAGAAAGTTTTTTACCTTCATGCATGCAATGCATGAAGATAAAAAACCTTGAACCTTTAAAATCACTTTAGGAAAACATGGTGGATAGTAAGGATGTAAGTGAAATACAGTGAAGGAAATAAGTATTTGATCCCCTGTTGATTTTGAATGTTTGCCCACTCACATTGAAATGATCAGTCTAAAAATCGAATTGTAGGTGTATTGTAACACTGAGAGACAGAATAGCAACAAAAAATTCAAAAGAAATGCATGTCTAACAAATTATGCACTGATTTGCATGTTCATGAGGGAAATAAGTATTTGATCCCGTTCACAAAACATGACTTACTACTTGGTGGCAAATCCCTTGTTGGCAATCACAGAGGTCAGACGTTTCCTGTAGTTGGCCACCAGGTTTTGGCCACTCCTCTTGGCAGATCCTTTCAAAGTCATTAAGGTTTGGTGGCTGACATTTGGCAACTCAAACTTTCAGACTGGAGACTGGCTAGGCCACTCCAGGACCTTAATGTGTTTCTTCTTGAGCCACTCCTTTGTTGCCTTGGCCGTGTGTTTTGGGTCATTGTCATGCTGGAACACCCATCCACGACCCATTTTCAATGCCTTGGCTGAGGGAAGAAGGTTCCCACCCAAGATTTAACGGTACATCGTCCCTTTGATGTGGTGCAGTTGTCCTGTCCCCTTAGCAGAAAAACACCTCCAAAGCAGAATGTTTCCACCACCATGTTTGACAGTTGGGATGGTGTTCTTGGGGACATAGGCAGCCTTCCTCCTCCTCCAAACACGGCATAATAAATTAAAAGGATATGTGTGAAGAATATTGTATTGCTGCAAGATTTACTAATGAATCCACAAATACAAATTATATCAACATAAGAGGCGGTTCAGTGGCAAACTTCAGATGGGCCTGGACATGTGCTTTCTTGAACAGAGGGACCTTGCGGGCACTACAGGATTTCAATCCTTGGCGGCGTAGTGTGTTACCAATTGTTTTCTTGGTGACTGTGGTCCCAGCTGCCTGGAGATCATTGACAAAATCCTCACGTGTAGTTCTGGGATGATTCCTTACTATTCTCATGATCATTGACACGCCACGAGGTGAGATCTTGCATGGTGCACCAGACCTAGGGAGACTGACAGTTTTTTGTGTTTCTTCCATTTGCAAATGATTGCACCAACTGTTATCACCTTCTCACCAAGCTGCTTGGTGATAGTTTTGTAGCCCAGTCCAGCCTTGAGTAAGCCTACAATCATGTCCCTGACATCATTGGACAGCTCTTTGGTCTTTGCCATGGGTGAGAGTTTGGAATCTGATTGTTTGATTGCTCCAGTGGACAGGTGTCTTTTATACAGGTAACAAAATGAGATTAGCAGCACTCCCTTTAAGATACTGCTTCTAATCTCAGCTTGTTACCTGTATGAAAGACACCTGGTTGCCAGAAATCCTGCTGAATGATATGGGATCAAATATGTATTATACTTAGACATGCATTTCTTTTGAACTTTTTTGTTGCTATTCTGTCTTTTAGTGCTACAATACACCTACCATTCGATTTTTAGACTGATCATTTCTTTGTGAGTGGGCAAACATTCAAAATCAGCAGGGGATCAAATACTTATTTCCTTCACTGTATTTCACTTACATCCTTACTATCCACCATGTTTTCCTAAAGTGATTTTAAAGGTTCAAGGTTTTTTACCTTCATGCATTGCATGCATGAAGGTAAAAAACTTTCTCTGTGCAGCATCCCCCATCTCCCCTAATACTCACCTAAACCCCCTCTCGATCCAGCGATGTGCACTGGAGTCTCAGCTATCCCAGGACATCCTCTTCTCATTGGCTGAGACAGAAGTGGAAGCCATTGGCTCCCACTGCTGTCATTCACAGCCAGTGAGTCAATGAGAAAGGAGAGGGGGCAGGGCCAAGCAGCTGCTCTGTGTGTGAATGGATACACGGAGCAGCAGGTGCACCCATAGCAAGCTGCTTGCTGTGGGGGCACCTGAAAGGAGGGAAGGGCTAGGAAAGCCTGCGGGGATCCCAAAAAGAGGAGCATCCAGACTGCTCTGTGCAAAACCACTGCACACAGCAGGTAATAATAGACATTTTTGTTATTATTTTCTTAAAAAAAAACAAACCTTTAGAATCACTTTAAAAAAGTGAGCCATTAAAAACTAAGGGGGCAGTATAAAAAGAGGGGGCAGTGTGACAGAGGAGGGAGAGAATTGTGACAGGAGGGGAGTATTGTGATGGGAGGGGATCAGTGTGACAGGAAGGAGATCAGTGTGACAGAAGAGGGGGCATTGTGATGGGGGCACTGTGACAGGAGGGGAGACATTGTGACAGGAGGGGAGCAGTGTGACAGGAGGGTGGGGGGCATTGTGACAGGAGGGGGGCAGTGTGACAAAAGAGCAGGATATTTTGACAGGTGGGGGGCAGTGTGACAGGAGGTGGGCAGCATAACTGGGGGGCAGTATGACAAGAGGGAAGCAGAGTAACAGAAGAGGGGGGCATTGTAACAGGAGGGGGCAATGTGACTGGGGGGGGAGAAGGACAGGAGGGGGAGGGTCAGAAGGATAGGAGGGGGAAGTATGACTGGAGGGGCAGTGTGACAGGAGGGGGGCAGTGTAACAAAAGAGCAGTATATTGTAACAGAAGGTGGACAATGTGACTGGGGGGGCAGAATGACAGAGGGGGCAGTTTGACAGTGGCAATGTAACAGGAGGAGGGCAGTGTGATAAGGATGGACAATATAATAGAAAAGGGGGACATTTTGATAGGAGGGGGGCAGTGTGACTGGTTGGGGGGCAGTATGACAGAGGGGGGCAGTGTGATGAGGGGCAGTATAATGAGGGGGTGGTGTGATGGTGGGGGGCAGTATGATGGGGGAGAGTATGACAGAGGGGGGCAGTATTATAGGCGGACAGTGCAACAGAGGGGGGCAGTATGACACTAGGACACCTGTATCAGGAGGGGGGAAGTATAATGGAGGGCAATGTGACAGGAGGGGGGCAGTATGAGGGGGGAAAGTGTGACAGGAGGGGGCAGTATGAGGGGGGGAAGTGTGATGGGGGCAATGTGATAGAGGGGGCAGTATGACACTAGGAAAACTAAACACAATATACTAGCTCAGATGCTGGGCAGTGCACTGTATTCGACTCTGCTGTGACAGAGGCTGGGTAGGATGCCAGGCGGGGGTAGGGAGTGATTCTCTTATTTAACCCAGCAGCAGGGGCAGCCTCGAGGCATGAAGCAGGAGCCAGAGTCAGCAAGCAGAGCTGGGAGGCGAAGCTGGGAGGCAGACAGTCTTAGCTGACTGCTTGCCCCTTGTCATGACTGCCAGAAACAGCTGGCACCAGGCTGGATAGGAGGGGCAGCAGGACAGCATATAGAAGATATATAAAAAACAATATTCTCCATTTTTTCTCCAGGCTCCTGCTAAACTTTTAGCGGCTGCAGGAGCCAAGAGGAAAATGGAGGGGATCGCTTCTTCTACAGTATATGCCAGCCTGCCACCCCCCCATCCAGATGTAGACAAGTGTAACAGGGGAGCCACACAGGCACCCTGCAGCATGGGGCTGGGTCACGATTGCAAACCATGCAACCTCTATAGTTATGCTCCTTATCTTGACTTTTTGCCTTAGACATTGGTATTAATGTTACATTTAAAAAAGAGCTCCCACTTACATCTAGATCTTTTGGAGCACTACCCTTGTAAGGGCCACTGAATTTGATTAGGACCCCCTAAGAACTGCACGGCCAGGCAACACGCATTTTGTACTTTCCACACTTGTACTTTCACAGTCAGTAAAACAGTCCGTGAGCTGGTTTTTAGTTGTTTTTATTAAAGTGTTAACAACTGGGATGGGGTCTAGGGGTATATGAGATGCCCAAGGAACCATAGAACGTGAAGACAAACTTCTTAGCAACTATGTACAAAAAAAAGTGGACTGTCAAAAATAAAGCAGTGCTCTTTTTTGGTGTACCTTCTTAGACCCTAAATGAATCCTCCTCTTCACCCAAATGTGCTGATGGTATCCCTGAGCAAGGGGGTCCTAAGAGCTTGCAGTTAATCAGTCCCAGGTGAAGACTAGTTGGGTATTGCACCTGACTGCCCTCTCCCCTTATCTGGCCCAGGTGGTGTAGGAGTATTCACACTGTCCTGCGTTGTCAGTGTAGTGGGTTGGTATCTGCTTTCAAAGCCTTTTGCTGGGCTGGCTCCTTAGCTCCCAGCAGAGGATGTCCTCCCTAGGAGACTCTGGGCAGCGAAGATCCTGTCCAGCAATCTGCTTGGGACACCCTCCCAGGCTTTACATTCCAGCCTTCCTTTCAATCCATCTTCCACCCTACTCCTCTTCTCCCCAGGCTCTGTCACATTTGGGGGTTGCCCTGGTCACTATGCCCAGCCTCCAGCCAGGGGGTTGGCCAAGGCCCCTCAAACATGCAGATCTGGGCTTCCTCCTCCTCCCCTATTCCAGAAGGTTCTCTCAGTTTGTGGAAGGGTGGGAGGGCTCCAGAAGCCCTGACCTGTAGAACCTCCCAGCCTGTGCTGAGGTGAACTCACTACCTCACTCCCAGGCTGACTCATCCCAGGCTGCTACTCAGCCTCTATCTAAAGAAAGAAAAAAACCCAACAAACCCTACCAAGCTAACCAGGAGGGTGTTACACTTTTAACTTGAACATCTATGCTATTTTTTATGCTATCTTAACAAATGGGTACCATTAGATCTGAATTAATGAGTTCCAATACAGTTTTCAATAGTGTTATTGTAATCTGACATTGTCTGCTCCAATGCAACTAATTGTAGAAGGGGATGGGAGTGGAAAACACCTGTGAATCTTTAGATTGCTTCATACAAGCTAAAGACCTGATAAACTCATATAGCAAGCCCAAGTTTTATTTTGTGCTAGTTGTTGTTATGCTAAGTATTAATCCAACAGTATATTCCTGGGTCTGCAATAACAGTATTTTAGTCAAATCACTTCTACTGCAAAAAAAAAAAATGGATTGAAAACAAAATTATACATGTATTTATTCTTAGGCTTCACACTTTCTGCATTTCCATGAGCTGTGGCCATTTACTTTGCATATAATTACCTTAACAAATATGACATTGACTCATGTCAAATAACAACTGCTTATGTGTAGGCAACAAAAACGTGCTTTGTTCCACATTCACCTTTCACTCTTTCAAAGAAGTCTTGCCCCACCTGGAGTTTTGAACAGATAGCTACAGCAAATATTAACACATCACTGTATACTCGTTATCAAATTTTGAAGAAGGAAAAATAAGAAAATATTATGGCCTGATGGTCAGTGCTATGAAGATGCATTAAAGTATTACTAAAGGTATTTTTGTATTAAAATAATAAACATGTTATACTCACCTGCTCTGTGCAATGGTATTCCACAGTTGTGCACCAACCCTTCATTTCTTGGTTTCGCCCTATGCTATCATGACTCCTCCTCTTCTCCATGTGCCCCCATAGTAAGCCACTTGCTATGGGGGCACACCATGCATTCTCGCTCCTGATCTGTGTGTGTCTATGGAGCCATGCTCAAGAGACACACACACAGTATGGCTTGCCCCTGTCTCCTGATTCCTCCTCACAGAATTTGATTGACATTGGCTCCTGCTGCAGCATGAGTCCCTGTGTGAAAAGGAAGAGAGGAGAGATGCAGTCATGTACAGCGCTGGATTCATTGAGGACTCAGATAAGTATTTAGGGAAGTGGGGGAGGAAAGAAAGCTGTAAAACATTTTTTACCTTAATGCAGGGAATGCATCAAAGTAACAAATGTTTTAGCTTTAGAACCACTAAAACAGAACTATATGTACCTTTTATTTACAGGAAACCTATATTGGGAAAGTATAGATGTTGCTACTGCTGATTTCACCTTCTGAAAGTACGGACTATTAGCTGTCATGCTTATCCATTGGCTTCAGTACTTTTTGAGTCAATGCCCCAGAACAAGCACAGTGATCAAGAGCTTTGTTTTATGCCTGCCTTGCTTAATTAGGATCCTTGTTCAAGATTTGTGTCTGAGAAAGCATGGAAACCAGAGGTAGGCAATCAGCATATTCTGGTCAGCAATGGTAGCCTGCATCTTTCTCCTTCCCTTTAAAACTGCCACAAACATGTTGTAGGGCAAGAGGGTAGATGATTGATGGTGGACCTCCCTCCATGTTTCCCCATTTTTACTTGTTGGCCACCAAGTCAGGGTCACATGAGAGAACTACCCCCGGGGTGGGTTCTTCTGGGCTGTACTGGGCACCTGAGGCAGGGTCACTCTCCTACATGTAGGTAGGAGAGTGGCCCTGGGCAGGTAGCCTTTGGACAAGGCTGCCATGTGAGAATACTCAACCTTAAGGTGGACCTTTGACATTAGAGATGACCGATACACTGTGTACACTTGCACCATAACTATTTTCCAGTTACTCTTGGGTCCCTGTGTAAATGTACACTATATCTTCCCACTGTAGCTTGCAATTAGGTGGACCATGCTGAACATTGACCACAGCCACCTGTTTTCACTACTCGTCCTGGTAGAAGCATGGAACCCCACCATGCAGATAGCGTAGGCTCCAACATACACTTGACTCTTCAACTTCAATACCTCTGTACTCGATGGGGAGTGCTGACAACATATTCCTCACAGCTAGAGGCAGTCCCAACTATAACAGGTACATGATATCGGCAGGCTGATTGCTGATTGAAGCTTCCATTACTCATACAAAAAAAAGTTCCAAGCAAACAAAACAGTCCAACAAGAACTCCAAGAGAACAGTCATTGTCCCTAAGTTCCTAGTCCCTACTTCTAACCAGGCTATGTGCTGCCCCGGCATACCTTCAAAGATAGAGTCCATGTGTATCATCAAAGGCAGAGTCCAGCAGCTGGTGACTTCAGGTCCCAGCAGTCCCCCTACATTGCAGATGTGGTGCTGCTACTGTCCTCGCAGAATCATTCAGGTGGAAGCTTTCTGTAGAAGCTAGAGATTACATCTTGGCAATTATCTGTGTCCTCTCTCCCATCCAGCAGGCAGCAACCCTCGGCCCCAAACCACTTCCCTTTTATATACACAGGACTAGTGAGTTTGACCCAAAAATCCTGCTAAAACTAAAAAACCCAGGAACAGCATTGAACCTAACCCTCCTGTCCAGGGCAGAACCTAACTACCTAAATTGCAGCCTGCTTACAAACCCATCTACATTCTCTACATTTCACAAATAAAAAATGATTACATTTTAGGTCAAGAGTGTATTATATACGGGAGACCAAAAACCAAAACTGATTTGAGGCAGGACCAAAAAAACTAAAATGTTATCCCACTTTTTAGGTTTCACAAACAAAGGATTTTTTCAATGCATTGGGAGTGACTGGAAATCTCTCCTAAAAGAAGGAAAATCTCCTTGTAGACTGTTGTCACTGGAGCAGATGACCGAATTACAAAATTCGTACCCATCTTCTGGTCGGATGACAGTTATAAGTTTGGATCACCCATCACTTTTAGTCCTGGTGACAAAGGTCAGCACTATAAACACTGAGAGAAGGGGATTCTGATTATCCACAATAAGAACACAAAAACTTGACAGAGATTCTAACTGTTCTCTATTCTATGCAAAAATTAACAAATAAATAATTAAAAAAAAAAGAAATAAAAAAGAAGATATTATGAGGGTATAAATATTTTTGAAAATAGTATTTAAAGTCTGTTTTTCCTTTCAATGCTGATTTTTAATCTTATTTCAAAGAGTTCAAAACTGGAGCCCAATATCAAATATTGGCACATTAGTAATGAGATTCTGTAGCAAGAGACTTAAGGCAAACAAGTGGATGAAAATTGACAACTATACCAATCTCCAGTTAGATGCTGTGGATTTGATGAGAAAGTATACACTATTAGTATAGCTGTCCAAAAGTCCTCTAACAACGATAATGAATTTAGAATGGTCGATGGTAAAGATTTTTTGATCATCTTACAATCAAATGTACTGAAGGGGCTGCAGTGCAGGCAACCTGAGAAGAGTCATTAAAATGAGGTGATGTTGTTGTAATAATTATGGCCTGCTTTAGTTGTATTGATAGCATTTCTAGCATGATTTTTGAAAGGTGATAAACACTCAACAATCTAGGGAAGAGTACAAAATTTAAAGTGTAAGTGTATGAGATTACTTCCTCTCCTGTTGATACAACAGGAAATGACTGGAAATGGCTGCTGAGTGACGAGAAATCTTTTCTTCTGCAGTTTTCACTGGAGCTGGTGACCCAATTGGAAAATTTCCATTCACTTCCTGGTGACAACTATAATATTTTGGATTACTCATTACTTTCTATTCTGGTAACAATTGTCAAACAGAGCGGATGATTCTCCCCAATAAGAACTCAGGTGGCAGTAAAAACTTGATGCCAACTTCTCTACTCTATGCAAAACTAACCCCCATATGTGATGCTGAGTCTCTTTGAAGGAAAGAGCTAAAATCCAATTCGTGAACAAAGTGGGCCAGGGGCAGTATATCTTGGGAAGATATTGATAGATGATGCTGAGCCCACTAGCTCGGAAATAAGGAGAGCTCTGCCTGACTTGCTGCATCTTCTAATGTGAAGCACAGTAAAATCACACAATGAGAAGAGCATCTACAACTGTTCAGGACTGGTAGGACTGGTATTCAGCTATAACAAGACTTTTGCTGAGAGAGTCCATGTAAAACAAGGGTGATGTGTGGTTTTGTCTCAGCTTTGCACAACTCCCCATCTAGTGGTCGGAAATAGTGTTGCCTCCAATCAAGTACCGCCTGGTCTTGATGAAAAAATATTTTTATGATGATATATTTGTCACAACAAGATTAAAAATGGGCAGATTATTTTGTGAGCTTTCAGATTGCATGGTGGGGCAGGTGGTGCATAAAAAAAAAAAGTTTCAAATTAATTGAAATGACTTGCAGCTGTCACTTGCAGAGTGAAAGTGCCTGACTGGTTCTCCAAATTGCCTAATAAATCTTTCCAATAAGTAGTGACACCATGGTATGACCAAGAAATATTGCTTATCTTCTGCTGCCTTCTGCAGAGTGAATCAGAAGCTTGTTGACTTGTACACCTTAGATTTACAATGTAACACATGATTCCACCATATCAAAACATAAAAAATAGAAGATAATAGACTAATCTGGGTGAGCCATGCACTTGTTGACGTGTACACCTTAGATTTACAATGTAACACATGCGTCTACCATATCAAAACATCAAAAAACAGAAGATAATAAACTAATCTGGGAAAGTCATTCACTTGTTGACTCATGAACCTTAGATTTACAATGTAACACATGAGTCTACCATATCAAAACATACAAAAAGAAGATAATAGACTGATCTGGGTGAGCCATGCACATGTTGATTTATAAACCTTAGATTTACAATGTAACACATGAGTCTACCATATCAAAACATCAAAAAACAGACGATAATAGACTAATCTGGGTAAGCAATGTACTTGTTGACTCGTGAACCTTAGATTTACAATGTAACACATGAGTCTACCATATCAAAACATAAAAAAAAAGATAATAGACTAATCTGGGTGAGCCATGCACTTGTTGACTTGCGAACCTTAGATTTACAATATAACACATGAGTCTACCATATCAAAACATAAAAAAAAATAATAGACTAATCTGGGTGAGCCATGCACTTGTTGACTCGTGAACTTTAGATTTACAATGTAACAGATAAGACTACCATATCAAAACATAAAAAACAGAAGATAATAGACTAATCTGGATGACCCATGCACTTGTTGGATTTAAAATGTAACATTTGAGCAATCTGGGCATGCAACCTCTTTTGTCTCAAAAGAGTACACAACAGAGGGTTATTTACTAAAACTGAAAAGTGCAACATCTGGTCCAACTCTGCATTGAAACCAATCAGCTTCCAGGTTTTATTGCCAAAGCCTAATTGAACAAGCTAAAGTTAGAAGCTGATTGGCTACCATGCACAGCTGCACCAGATTCCAGTGCTCTAATTAGTATAGGACCAGGAGCTATAATCCATGTGGTGCTTATCTTAATTTTTTTATATTTATTTTGTATAATATACTTCTAGAAAATTATTTCCCAGGATTGCTTATATACTTTTATGTTCGAATATTTCTTTTTAAAATAATTACCATATAAACCGTGTGTTTTTTGTGCTGTTTGAAATCTACTTTTGTGACATTACATCTTTCTATCACCTTATTTGTAATTTCAAAAACTTTCAATAAAAACTATTGGAAAATAAAAATTACCATATTGTTATAATTATCTTTTGAAGGTGCATCCCCTCCTGAAGGTTTCTGATTCCCCTGATTTATAAAATGAGTCCTCTCTAAAGCCATACATATTAATGTGCTTCAGTTAATATTGACTGAAATTCATTGAGAGGCTTCCTGAAATAACTAAATGATCAAGGCCGATTTCTGACACATCAACCCAATAAACTATGCAAGTTGAACACCTGGCAAATAGTTATATATTTATTTAAAATTCATATTCATATTTTTACTTTCTGAAGGCATTTGTGTCGTGATCCAGGGATCCATACCAGACAGCAAACTCAAGTCCTGCTTTTCCCTATAAACAAAACTGCATTTCAGCCCTGATTCACACTAATGCGGTGCTGCATATCTCATGTGATTCACACAGGAACCGCACCACATTCCTGTGCAAATCACATGCGATGTCTGTGTGGTTCAATTTGAGCCATACATTTTGTATGGCCCAAATCACATCCGCACCCAAAAAGGTGCAGGACCCTTTTTTTTTGTACCTGATTCGCATTGCATTGGAGTGAACACCCATGCGATGTGAATTCTGGTAATCGCACTGCGTTTTGCAATCTGTTTCGGGGAGTCATTAATTTAACATTGACACCCACATCAGATTGCATGAGTGCTGTGCAATTGCAATGCGGTGTGGGAAACGCACAGGATTTGCAGGGTTTCCCGCACAGCATTAGTGTGAACCAGGGCTAAAGTGGCTCTAAAGTCTGATGGTTTTTTACCTTCAATGCTTTCTCTGCATTAAAGGAGAAGTACAGCCAAATCTCTTTTGGCTATACTCCTATGGGTCACAGGAGCGCAGTTTATTCTGCATTCCTGTGACCTGGTTACAGCTGACAGTGGGCTGAAGCTGGTCCAGGCTGGGGAAAGATCCTGACTTTAAAGTTGGGATCCACCCCAGAGTCTGGAGCGATGCCTGGCTCAGCGTACCACTGAAACCCTGAGCCAGCCACTCCCTCCGCCTCCATAGCCCAGCACTCCAGTGAGCGTTGGGGGTGAGGGGGGGAGAACAAACAGCTAAGAGTGGCTGCGGGAACGCAGTGGTCATGTGATTGCTGAGTTCTCCGATTTAGAGCAAGCGGGGGGACAGATGCAGCATTGGACCGTTGCTGCATCCACCTAGGTAAGTTTGATTTAAAAAAAAAACAAACAAAATCCCATACTTCTCTTTTAAGGTAAAAAACCTTCGGTGTGCCATCCCCCTAACCCCCCCCAGCAATGTGAACAGGAGCAGAGGCTCTCTCCCTCCTCTGGGATAGGGCCAGGCTGTGCTCTGTGTGTCTATGGAAACAGAGCTGGCTTGGGAGCAAGCATGCACAAGTTCCCCCATAGCAAGCAGTTTGCTATGGGGGTGCTCCTGTGGAGAGGAGCAGACAGAGCCAGCAGGGGACCCCAGAAGAGGAGGATCGGGGCTGCACAGAGCAGGTAAATATAGTACAGCCTGGTCCCATACCAGCCAGTGACCATCCCTGTGCTCTGACTTCCTGTACGCATATTCAAGGTGTTAGACCAACAGCACTGTGTAAAATAATAGAGTCCTGACTGGTTCAGAGGGCTGCTACTACCTTTCCAGGTATTCTGGGGATTATTGCTATAAAAGACAGATAGAGTTGCATATGTGAAAAAAAATTGATTTGTAATGAACGCAAAACTGCAAAAAAAAATATATATATTTTATATGTACCTGGATTCAGATGATAATGCCCATGTATGTGATGTAGGTGTACTAATATACTATCTATTTGATTTTTGTTATCCTATTAGCAGAATAAAAATGTCAAAAAGTGATTTTGCTCGCTCATAAGTGGAATAAAAAGGTCACAGATGATTTTACCTTATTAGTTGTTTGAAAAGGTCATACATGATTTATCTTTGCAATTTATTAAAGATTAACTATAGGTTACATAAATATGCAGTTAAAATATAAATATGTGAATTGTTTTGCATGCCAAAAGATTTGTAACGCTGTTGATAGCCCTGCTGGACAGCATGGCCAGGTCCTACTTCTCTGGCTGACTGTTACAAAACCAAGAGCTGCCGCCATCCTAAGTAAATCATTATACATTCCTGCTTGGATCAATAAGCTGTCAGGCACAGATGTCCAGGTGATAGCAGAATGTAAACAAAGGAGCGCAATGTGGGGCACCCAATATTCATACCAGACCCTTTAGGTCTGGTAAAGATTTTAAGGTGGACCCCATGCAAAAAAAAAATCTTTACCCAGCCTACTAAATGGAGGTCCCCTTATTATTAACACCCCCACGCACATACCCTCATAACCACTGGGCCAGGATTGTGAGGAAGAGGTCTTCATGTCCTCAACAACATGGGTACAAGCAGTGGTGTATTTAGGTTTTGTACTGCCCTAGGCAACACAAAATTGTCTGCCCCCACGGACACCGACCAACATCCCTTCCTTTCCCCTCCCGGGGAGAGATCCTGACATTGACCAACAACACCCTTGACCCCCACTTGGGAGATCCTTCCACTATCCACTACTCCCCCCCCCACTCCTGGCGAAAGAGAGAAAGACACTCGTCTTCAAAGCTCCGTACATCCCTGGGAACGAGAGTCAGGCTCTACAAACAACATCAAGCAGTCCGCAGCCTCTCTTGGATCCCACCTGGTTCTCATGGCATGCGTGTCCCTTCTTTCATCCCTTCTTCTGGGGGGAGGTGCTGCCCCCCTGAAAAATGCCGCCCTAGGGAAGTGCCTTGTTTGCCTTGTGGTAAATTCTCCCCTGGGTACAAGGGGTTAGCCAGAGAGGTATGTTGGGGGCATGTGGCCTGGTATTGTTCAGGAAGGCTGAAAGGTACACTATGGAATTTAGGTGGGACCCTATGCTGTTAATTTGTTTTATAATGTGGTCCCCCTTGATATCCATACAAGAGCCACATCATGGATAAGGATCTAGTATGCAAATTTACAGGGAACCCAACACCATTTTTTTGGTGTTGGGAGTGTGGAGGCTCTCCATTAACTTCTATATCTTACCCTCATCTAGGATGAAGGTCTGATATTTATGAAGAGAATCCCTAGCTGTTTGTTTACAAACAGAAAAAAGAAACAAAGAGGGCATAGTTAAGGCTCCATACACAGTAGCACATCTCCAAAGTCACGCAATGTCCAGTGCGACTTTGGAGCATGACTTTGATGCAACTTGTGGTGCAACTTTGATCTAATTTTGCATTCCTTGGATAAAGTCGCATCAAACATCAAAAGTAGTGCAGGAACTACTTTCAAGTCGGTTTGACTTGAAGTCGCACAGATTTAAATGGTACTCATTGGGAAACATGAGGTGTGACTTGTCATGAGACTTTGGACCCCAGATTTGCATGGCAAGTGGCACAAGTGTGAATGGACTCTAAGTGCAGTATTAATAAGAAATTTAAATCTGACAGTGTTCTAAAAATGGCCACTCATGAAATCAAGTCAAAGCACATCTAAGTATTCCAGTGTAAGCCACTTAGCTTCTCATCCAGCTTAGATCAGCTTGGCAAGTCAGCAGGATGATCACTGCTGACAGAAAGTCCTTCCTGCAGGTTGAAACCCAATGTGAATGGCTCTGGGGAAGCCCTGTGATGTGTGATGTCATCCAGTAAAAGGAAGACCTGTGGGAATGTCTGCTTGTTTTGGTGGTTTACCCCTTTCTCATCCCTAAGGGAAGGGAAATGTTGATCTCTTTAAAAGGCAGACCGTGCCCACCCAAAGAGGAGGGAAGTGCACCATGATCAGGTCCAGAATATGCCCAAATCAGGCATTCAGCGACAGCAGGAGAGAAATGGACAGACCAGTTCCTCTATGTGCCACTCGGCTGCCTCTTTGATCCATCTCCTGCTGCCTCGGGCTCCTGTATACTTATCCACCGCCTGCCCTCCCCTCGACACTGCCGGGTTCTGTCCTCCCTGTGGCTGCTGTGGGGGATCTGTCAGGATAGACTGTCCCCTGGGGCTCTGAGCTGAGAGAGTAACTCTCCACAGCCCAGAGCCAGTGCTTACAGTGCCCACCACCACCACAGATGGGAGAAGAGAGAGAAAGCTGATTCTTCCCCTCCTCCTCTCATACTCTCCTCCTGTGTCTGCCCCGCCCACACTGCCTGACAATCTTACATCTTCTCTCCTCGCTCTCTCTCTCTCTCTCCCCCCTCTCTCTCTCACCAAAAGCCACCCCAACGGGGCTCCTAAGCTTCTATAAAATAATAAAAAAAAAACAATAACATATAAAATTACATAAAATAATTAAAAAATAAAATAAAAATAAAAACCTACTGATACTAGTAGCGGAACTACCAGGGTCACAAAGGTCACTCTTGCGACCCTGGTATTCTGCCTCCGGGCTCCAAGGAAAGAGTCCCTGGGCTTGGGGCCACTCAGTCTAAAATGCCTGGGCCTATTTTTTGTCCCAGTCTGGGCCTGACCATAATGGTTGGAATGTGAACTATGCCCAAAGAGGAGACTGCACCATGATGATTGGCATGTGAACAAAGTTATACATACATTTGGCAATATTATTGTCCAGATTGGAGGGCAATAGGCAGCCAAATTGGTAAAGTGATAAATAATAGGTAATATAAATAGGAGCCTGAATAAAAAGATGAAAAAACAATACTCCAATAAGGAACAGGAAGGGGAAACAAATATAAAAACAAAAATAATATGAAAAAACCTAAACATAAATCAAGGCCATCTGAAATGCTGCCGTGGCAAACTACAAGGATCAGTAATACTAAATATAAAACATAAAGATGCACTGGGGTGAAAACAAAAAGAAAACTTTACTGTTGGGTTTACATTCACCAGCCTTCTCAAAAACTGCAAAGGAATTGCTGTTATTCATTCTTACTGCAGATAGGCGCCTGCATTACTGGAAAAAAAAAAATCTCTTCTGATGCTGCATGCCAGAATTAGACATGCTGCACTTCTGGCAACTCTCACAGCACACCCACATGGCATCCTTGAACATCACAATACAGTATGGGAATTGTGGCATATCAAAGATAGCCCACTATAGATTGAACCGCTAGGTATAGTCCCATCTTGTTCAGCCACCCGAGTGGAGCTAATGGTCTGGAGGGTGGATGGATCAGTATTTTCTTCAATGCTTTCTTTCTTTTTTTTACTTGCTTCCTTACTGTCTCTGTTTACACATAAGAGTTTGGTGTATGTGTTCATAACATCTAGAGGATCTGTTTACCTGGTTTTTACTTGATCTTGACTGATCTCCCGCAATATACACTATGTGATGTACAGTATGCAGCATTTACCCTTGGAGGAGCTGCTTGGTATGACAGGTTCTCTGTTCTTTGCCACAACTGCTTCGTCCCCACTGACACACCTCATTAGATAATGGGAGCTCATGTATTAGTATCCTACTTAGCAACTATGTTAATGTATCAGGAAATAAGCACAGGCTACTTAATTGTGAATAAAGCAATAATACTGTCACAGGGCATAAAGAAATGGTATTACACAAATATCAATGTGGAAGATAAAGAAATTGCATGCAGTAAGCTAACTGACACAATTACTAGATTATAGCATAGCAGTTTGGTCTCAATCATTGCATTACTAAAGCATGATTAACCTAGCAACAACAGCACCAGTAATAATTTGTATTAACAGTGTACATTATAAACGATGAACAGGATCAACAGTCATGAAAATCCACAGTAGCTGCATTCAATGGTCAATGTACTGTATGTCTCAGAGTGCACTCTGTGTATCTCTCTCTCTCTGTATATATATATATATATATATATATATATATATATATATATGTGTATACAGTATATGTGGAAATAGATGTTATATATCCTGAGAGGGGTACCCCCGGAAGGCAGTTGGTAAGTATCTGGCTCCGGACCTGCATCCTTCAACCAGCTAAATGGTGGGGCCCAGTCTTTAAGGTGGTGCAGATCTGTACTGTCTCTTTGCAGTCCTCCCCCTTTACTGAACTGCCTAGCAGCAGTAAAATCCAACACAGCAGCAGCTTTTCACCATTCCTGTAACCCATAAACCTTGGCCTAGAAACTGTTCCTAGTCCTTCTGGCTCAGTTCTCAAGAATCCAGTTCTCAGGCAGTAACTGAAATATGCACACACAGGCACAAAGGTGTGCATTGCTCTAGGCCCAGCAGAAGAGAGTGTTCTATACATCCAAAGCCCAGGAAACTCTCTTTCTACCACCTCTCTATGGGCATTGTTCTCCACAAACTACAGCTCCCATTATACAGTGCAGCTGCATCATAGTCATTCTAGTCCTTTCAGTCTTTCTAGCTCCCCCTAGAGTGCACAGGCAAGACAGTGTGGGGAGCAGGATGTAACCAATCAAAATAGATAATAAAAATGTAGTATAACCAGAAGATTAGGTCAAAAGAATATAGACACCTATGAAATATACAGTATATCAATATTATTACTATATGCAGCCATACAACAAACAAAGTACAAGGGAATGGAATCAACATAAAACCAGATGGTTTTTAAGACTGCACAAAGATATGAGAAAATTAATTGTGAGTAGAAAAAAACATGTATATTGTGACAGTGCTAGGCCATGTCAATGTGTGAGAATAGGAAAAATTAGCACTATTGCAAAGGGTCTGAGGCTTGGAGACTTTGAAGAGATTTGGGTAGATAGACGTCTCCAATCCTGTATCCAGGTCTTAACGGAGACCTGTAGGTTGTGTGAGTGTGCAGGTGTGAATATCCGCTTGAAGCAAGGCCTGGTCAAAGCTCTCTGCTCCAGCCAGGAGTGAGGTGTGCTCCAGTTAGGAGACAGAGGTAATCTACTAGATATAGCACTCTGTGTTGGAGAGATTCCAAGTCCATTAGGCTGAGATAGTTGAATCAGCTAAGTGAGTCTAGCAAACTGAGAGAGAGTCTGGGAGACTGGCAGAGCTGGGACAACTAGGTAAATCCAGGGGACTGAGGTAAGTTTCAGAGGAGTGAGAGTCAGAGGTGAACCCCTATTGAGAGGCCACGCATGGCCCCATACAGCAGGTAGCTGTTTTTACAGGCTGAGTAAGCCAGGAAAGTCCAGAAAGCCAGGAGAGCTGGATGAGATGGTTTGAGGGACCAATGACAAAAGCAACAGTGCTGCTGAAGTTAGCCAGGCGGCTTAGTATTTTTATTATGTTTTGCTGGTAAAGGTCCCCTGCATAGCAAACTGATAATGGGCTTTTTTACTTTCGTTTGTTTAATAAAAGGGGGCTGGCATGTAAGCAGGTACATCCAAAGGGCTAATGTTTTTATTCTATGTTGACTTCTATGATTCTATATCCTGAAGCTATCTGGGTAAATTTTGCAGTTTTTCAACTAAAATGTTGCAATGTTTATGTGTGCATTGTGTCTATGGGTTGACCTGCTAGGTAGATGGATCTGAGAGGAAGGGGGTTAACTTTGCTGGTCCAGTTTTCTAGCCGAAATTTTGAGATCCACCACAGCCTGCAGGTCAGCCCACATACATACAGGCTGTTCTGTGCACCAGAGAGGTCTTGCTAAATCACTGCCAAGATGTAGGCTGTTACTCTGCTGGACTGTGCCTGAGTCTATTGTAGGCTATATGGCCATTGCTAGGGACAACCATGTATGTATTATTCTTAAAAGCAACCAACCTGTCATGGAATGGGTGATGGTTACTCTGGTAGTGAAGAGGTGTTATGCTTGGCACCCCTTCACAGCTCCCCACACACTGGGACTGGATCTGCGGCATAGCCTACCTAGGGGCCTAGTCTGGAAGTCATGGGAGAAATGTAAAGGGGGCCCCTGGGAGAGGACAAGCATCTGGTTGAGAGTGAAGTACATTCTCTGTATTCAGTAGCAACAGTTGAACATGCCACTGGGTGTGAGGTGGCAGGAATTTCTGGGTTGATGGATGCCGGTACAGGCTCTGCGGTATTTGTTCCTAAAAGCTGCACATGTGGGAGTGGTGTTCTTTAACTGTAGTGGTGTCTAGAGTGCTTAGTATTAACAGTATAACAAGTTAACCATGGGTTACTAGAGGGTTAACTGTGTTAGTTGTTGCTCATTTTAAGTCTGGAGTTGTGCCTTACTACTGATTCCACATGACTGCAAACTCCTGCCTAGTGTTTAGGCAATTAGCAAATGTAGTTCTTGGTGTCCCCACTAGGGAGCTTATGCCTCACCTACAGGAAAGCCTTTAAAACTATACTTTGAACTGGCGTAGACTTACTAAAATGCATCTACCACTGAGCTAACAATTCCCATATCACTTTACATATAATTCCAAAACATTTTAGCATTTCAAACTATGTGGACAGAGTGTTAATCTTTCTACAATGCATCATCATAGTATTGTAATCCTTGATATGGGGTAACCAACATTTTGAATTACTTGTATGGTCTGCAGATCTTTGTACTTAAATATAACTCACAGTTAATTTCACAGTCCAGCCAACACAATTTATACAAATAAGTGAGCCTGGGTTTCCTATATTGTAAAGTGATCCAATCCACAGCATCAATATTAAAAAAAAAATGGCAGACCTCCCAGCGTGGTAGCTGCCAGACAGTACCTTTTGATCAATAAATGTGTGTACAATAATCCCATGTTATTAACAGATGTGATAATTAGGTCAGTGAATGCCATTCAGAAACACTGTATGTATCATGTCCAAAGTGAAAAATGTGCAGCATTTGTTAAATGTAATAAAGCACACATTGAAACACACTCCACCTGCTTGCACCTCCAGCAAAAGTGATTCAAGAATTGCCAGAGAGTAGTATAGTGCTCTGGCCAGAAACACATCATTGTGGCAGCGCAAAAAAAATAAATGAATCAAGCACAATTCTCTCAATCTGTCTCCTTTCAAACACTCATGCTCAATGCATGCTTAAAACAAAGTAATCCAGCATGTGCGTATAAAAAGTAATATCTCATCCATGCAGTCAGTAAAGCGCAAGCAATGGTAGTTGGGGATATCTAAAGAATACATGTTGGTTGTGCCTCAAGAGTCCAGAATGGTATTGAGGGGCAAAGAGAAGGGTTTAGTAAAGCTGAGCCTTGTATATCTATAGGCAGAAAGAAGACATGGACTTTCAGTACCATATAGTAGCATGGTTTAAGAGCAGGGCAATAAGTGACCTCTTTATCAAAATGATTCTGCTTACTATACTGGCCTCAATCTATTTGAACCACAAAGTTTCCTTGTTGTCAGCCCAGCAAATGACAACACCTCCTGTCCCAGAAAGGTACAGATTCGTGCCAAGAAAGAAGTTCCACGTACTGTGACAGCCAACCACAAAATGGAGTCTGCAGATAATGTGTACGGGATCAAACAAAACAGGTTCTAGAGAGTATGATATTTTAAACAAAAGTTACATAACAATAGGTGAGCCTCTGAGCTATTTTATTATGACATCCATAAAAACTAGCTATAAAAAAGAAGCATAAGAAAATATTCATACAAAAAAAAATATAAAACAATATTGTAATATGTATTTAAACAAATATGATGTTCTGAGATGGAGGCAAATTCTGTTTGTCCAGCTGTGTATTATAATAGCAAATCATATTTAAAAGGACATGTTGTAACAGGCATAGTAGCCCATGTAGTGGCATGTCCCTTTACTTACTTTCCTTAGCAGCAGGAATGGGCTCCTTGACTCCATTCCTCATGGCATCCCTGAAACCAGATTTGAACATATGACCTCTGCGGTGCCTGGCTATAGCTCTTCTACTTGTGCCACCTGAGATGTTGGACAGTGCCATTTCTGATCCCTTGGACAATCTTGCCTTGCCTTCCTGATTTAAACCATGCCTCTGTACTTCCTGTTTGCCATATTACTGTACTTTCTCCAGCCGATATCTTGCTCCTTTACATACCTGCAGCTGTCCTTATCTTCACTACCTCTCATTACCAACCACATGAGACAGCAATACCTGGGCATGTGAGCTGTTACCAAGTCCTAGGCCATCCAGCATTATAGCTAGCTTGCAGGCCACCATTGAGAGCAAGAACTCTCAACTTCCTTGCACTGGAATACAGCCTTTCCAGCAGGGTGACATTACCTTCAGTCAACTGAACCTCTAGGCCAAAGGCTTCTCCAGCCTCACCTTTGCAAAGCCTTCATGGGGATCTCTGCAACCCACTAGCTGAGCTAACACCTACAGTCAGATTCCCAGTGAGCACGGTGTTACAACCCCATTTCCAGGGAACTGCAAGTAACTATTTAAAATAAATTAAATAACTCAAGCGCTAACTATGGTGAATGAAAACAAAACACAAATATCTTAAATGGTGACATATAGATACTGTAGCTGATAAATAATAAACTGTTCTTCTGTGAACGCTCCTTTGGATAACGAAAAATATGTGCAGCTGTCACAAATTCCCATGCAAAAACATCTTCCACCATATATCTGCTTACCTCATGCAGTGTGACCTCACATTATACAATATTGCGGTCTAACTGCACTTTTGGTCCCATTTGGACTCAGAAGATCAGCTTGCTGAATAAGGGCTCCAAAGTAAGCTCCCTCCTGATAAGTGTCCTGTTATCAGCCATATTCCTCATTAAAAAGAACTCAACATAGAGCTTTATCCTTTTAAACTTTTATTCATCAATTAAACATAAGAAATACACTCCCGTTCAGTAGGTGTATATTGCACCAGGTATGATGAACATCCAGTGATGTATTGATTAGACACAAGATGGCAGTATCATCTCAGTAGCAGAGTCCTGTTCAGACTCAAAACAGACACCATCCATAATGTAATGCAAGTGTCAGGGATATTTAAATATCCCGCCCTGCGCTGTCATTGGTGCCACGCGTGCGCCCGCGGTCCCTACTGCGCATGCACGAACTCCCTCGCTGCGGACGGCCAGGTCTCAGTGCCCGCATTCTGACACAGGGCGGTGCACTGCGCCTGCGCCGAGCCCATCGCGGCGGGGATCCATGACAGCAAGGCAAAGCATGGGCCCTCTTAGTAAATGCAATTGCCTGCTATAATGCCGTTTCTGGAGCCATTTTTAGACTACTATAACCGCTGTACTGATGAATGGTAACATTGTGACGTCAACCGCACACTCCTCCCCGATGCGTTTCATCACGTCACGTGACTTTATCAAGGGGATACGATTGGCCAATTCCAAACTCTCCACCATTGCAAAGACCAAAGAGCTGTCCAAGGATATCAGGGACAAGATTGTAGACCTACACAAGGATGGACTGGGCTACCAAACTATCGCCAAGCAGCTTGGTGAGAAGGTGACAACAGTTGGTGCAATCATTCGGAAATGGAAGAAACACAAAACAACTGTCAGTCTCCCTAGGTCTGGTGCAAGATCTCACCTCGTGGAGTGACAATGATCATGAGAACAGTAAGGAATCATCCCAGAACTACACATGAGGATCTTGTCAATGAACTCCAGGCAGCTGGGACCACAATCACCAAGAAAACAATTGGTAACACACTACACCAACAAGGTTTGAAATCCTGCAGTGCCTGCAAGGTCCCTCTGCTCAAGAAAGCACATGTCCAGGCCCATCTGAAGTTTTCCACTGAACATCTGAATGATGCAGAAGAGGACTGGTTGAAAGTGTTGTAGTCAAATGAGATCAAAATCCAGCTCTTTGGTATCCACTCAACTTGCCGTGTTTTGGAGGAGGAGGAATGCTGCCTATGAACCCAAGAACACCATCCCAACTGTTAAATATCTGCTAAGGGGATAGAACAACTGCACCACATCAAAGGGATGATGGACGGGGCAATGTACTGTCAAATCTTAGGTGAGACGCTTCTTCCCTCAGCCAGCACATTGAAAATGGGTCGTGGATGGGTGTTCCAGCATGACAATGACCCAAAACACACGGCCAAGGCAACAAAGGAGTGGCTCAAGAAGAAGCACATTAAGATCCCGGAGTGGCCTAGCCAGTCTCCAGACCTTAATCCGATTGAAAATCTGTGGAGGGAGCTGAAAGTTCGAGTTGAAAAAATGGCAGCCACCAAACCTTAATGACTTGGAGAGGATCTGCCAAGAGGAGTGGGCCAAAATCCCTCCCGAGATGTGTGCAAACCTGGTGGCCAACTATAGGAAATGTCTGACCTCTGTGATTGCCAACAAGGGATTTGCCACCAAGTACTAAGTCATGTTTTGTGAAGGGGATCAAATTCTTAATTCCCTTATGAACATGCAAATCAGTGCATAATTTGTTAGACATGCATTTCTTTTGAATATTTTGTTGCTATTCTGTCCCAACCCACATGCCATATCATTTGGAAAATATAGTTTTTCTAATTGCACTGCTCCATAGCAAAGTCCTGCGGTTCAGCATACAAGTTCCATAGAATTGCTTTTCAACATGTGAATGCCACTGTTCTGCAGGACACTGTCATCTTGTGTTGGCTTCAAAATCCTGCATCAAACATTTATAGCAGAGTGTTACACACATATTGTACTGCCCAAATGGGATGACTCTAGCATGAAAGTATGTTTCCCCACTTTTTGTTTATTAGGTGCTTGGTAGTTTAGGAGATGGAGAAGGTGTTAATGCAGCAGAGGGTGATAAGTAGGAGAGAGATTTCTATGGAAGATTGCTGATGATTATATCTGTGTGAGTTTGGGAGACAGGTAAAAAAAACCTATGCTCCTGGCTGGGTTTTTTTGTGCTATAACATACTGTGGTATTTTGGCCAGGTAAGCTTTAGTTTTTCATCTAAGTGTTTTACTTCCTTTTTTTGTTTTTTGTACCAAGGACTTGTGTTATATTTGTTTTGTTTTGCTGCTGTTAAGCCTTTAAGTTCAATAAAGACTATGGAGCTTCACAAAGGCTGTGCCCTAACACCCAAACTTTTCAACTGGTGTTAGGTCAGGCATGGGAAGGCTTTGAAAATAGACATTTATTGGGACTATACTCTCCTGGTGACTAAGCAACTGGGGAAATATTGAAGCTACTGCTGGTGGCTAATGCTGCACAGCAGTAGGCTAATGTACAGCAACACCTGGCAAATGTAGCATTCAAAAAAACATAGCATCTCAGCAAAGGGACACAGAGGTCTGGTGCCTCCATGCCCCAGAAGAGGGCCCCACACAATGCTGGAGGTGTCATAATTGCAGCATATTAGAGTACAGTGCCCATGGCAAGAGGAGCACATGAAATGTGAAGCTCTACACAACTTTGTTTCTTTGCATAAGAAGCCCATACTGTGCACCTCCTTTCTGGTGGGTTAACTACTGATATCACTGTGGTTATCAACCAGGTTCTGGTCATTGTTCTCTTGTTCTCAGGGCATAATATTCCTGGTATAAGATAGCCTACTGTTTGCACAAGAAGTCTGTACTGCACACTGTGACGGACACGGCGTCAGACCCCCAGCCCTTCTCACCAACTCGTGACCGAAGGACTAGCCAATCTAAAATCTGTCACATGCGTAACAATACCACGCTCAGCTGCACCCTGCACAAAGATTTTCCATCTAATGGACCACAATCTATGTACCTGCAGCCTGAGAGCGATTGTTACTGGGTCAGGTTAATTACGCAATTAACCCTTCACACTGCCACCACCGCCTATTTGTAAAAAAAAGGATGAAACTCACCAATATTAGCAATAACACTATGATGTTTGAATAAGCGTCTGTATATACAATGTCACCGCAGACAGATGTATGCAGAAGTTATAAAACACACAGTAGCGCTCTTTAGAGACAGGGATTCTTAGTTTGCATTAAAGAGCTTTAGAAACAGTTCAACACTTTTCAGAAAATAGGATTTATTACTAAAAAGGTCAAAATGGTGCAATAAAAATATTTACAGAAAAAGATGTAACCAATATATATATAAATACAGAGAGCAATACCACAACAGAGAGATAACAGAAGTTTAGAGAGGTAGAATACTTGCTGTCAGCTTTGGTTTAAGCAGATCAAGTTTCCTGAACAAAAGGGTACCATCTCTCAAGTTGGTTCCTGATGTTAAAAGGAAGATCTCTTCATCTTACTGCTCCAATCATAACAGCCTTTTTCTATGAACTCAGCAGGGTGTCTCCTTAAAGCAGAGAACCAATCGCCTCATTTGGGGAGGGGTGTTTTAGGCTCAGGCTATGACCAGATCCCTCACAGTTTATACCATGGTCAATCACCTTCCCAAGGTGCATGTAGCAACCTAGCCACTAGTAGATTAATATGCAGAATGAGATCCTGAACATTCAGACATCAAATATGCCATACCTTACTATTTTAGCTAGAACTATATGGCTCTCTGCGCTCCTGTAGACGTCAACTAGGGGGTGTAAGATATTAGACGACTCGCATTACACTGAGCTATCCAAATATATGCTTTGCTTCCTGGTAATTATTTCCTAGCTTAAGATAGGAAATTATATGGAAAAGTGATTAAAATGTGATGTCTGTTTTACGGCGGAATGCGTTTGAAGTCCAGTGAAGGACTGGTTTATAGCTTTACGATTAGCTTCAGAGCAAGAGTTTCACAGACATACTGGGCCCAGGCTAATTGGGGTTTATAACCATGAAGCTACCCCGCTGGGCCTGATGCCTGTGATCTCAGCATACACACAGACCACATTCCTGAGGGAGGGGGAATTGGAGGGAGAGAGGATAATACAAGATGGGGGATCTTTAGCAAGATGGATGACCGCGTCCATCTCTGTACGTACAATTGCTACACCTCCCCCCTCATGTGATTGCATGGGAGGGAACTGCAATTTCCCTCCTGATGCAACCGACTCCTGCTGCTGGCTTGGCTGATCAGACCCATTGTGAATGAGGAAAGAACAAAGAGAGGGCACACAGGCCTAGTGCATTACCATAAAAAATGTTTAATAAGAAATAAAATAGGTGTTGTACTCACAAACGAGAATAAAGGCAAGGCACATCATAAAAGAACAGCTGGGTCAACACCATTCTGAGTAACAGTCTGCAATGGGGAGTGTAGACATCCAATAGACTGACGCGTTTCGAGGACTTGCCTCTTCCTCAGAGCACTGTTACTAAGTGCGGTGTTGACCCAGCTGTTCTTTTATGATGTGCCTTGACTTTATTCTCGTTTGTGAGTACAACACCTATTTTATTTCTTGTTAAACATTTTTTATGGTAATGCACTAGGCCTGTGTGCCCTCTCTTTGTTCTTTTCTCATTCAGTATATTTGGATTCCCCCAGTCCATTTGAGGGCAGCAAGGTGTGCATGTTCCAGGACATTGTTAATGTGGTTGTAGCCTGCATCGAGTCCATCCCCAAGGGCAGGAGCATTTGTGTTTGCTGGTTCACAGACCCATTGTGCCCAGGGGTTCACCTTGGTGTGATCTGGTACAACTGCCCTGAGGGAGAACCAGGTTCCTTCTGAGAAGGGTACTATTCTCCCCAGCAACACTGTTGTGCCAACCAAGTGAGTTGTCAGGGGTGAGCACCAGTCTGCTGTGACTACCCGGATATAGTGGCAACTGCCATGGTGCCCACCTGTTCACAAAACACTTCTGTTCAGGGGTGACATATGCTAACATATTGAGATATAGCTTCTTGTCGAGGTAGAGAATGAGATTTCCCTCTCCAATCTCCTTCCTCAGGCCCAGGACTACATCTGACCCGAAGGTAGTGGTGCCTGTGTGCACCAGATCCGGACAGGCAAATTCTGGAACTCGCCGTCCAGATGTGTCTACAGGTACCTTCGTCCAAGATGAACAGTCCTCTTTACCTGCTAGCATCCAGGACACCATTTCCATCAGTTTCCTGTCTGCTAGGTCAGTCACAGGTTCAGCTGAGCCATGATAGTTGCACCCAGGAGTCTTACTGTAGCCAGCTGTACCCAAGACTGACATAACCTGCTTTTTGGCCTGGGGAGTAGGCCAGGCCATAACTGCCTCAGTCTCTCCATTTCCAGACCTCTGGGGGTCTCTCCCTACCAGTGGTTCCCAGTGCTAACCACTGACATGCCCCTCTGACAGTTACCTCTTTTGACTGTCAGACTAGGCATGGGCAGTTTGTCCCTGACTGGCGACAGGGGTCCAAGGTGCTCTTCCAAGACAGGGCCGAGCACTGCAAGGCCCCTAAAGTGGGCAACTGCACACAGCTCCATTCCACATTGTAGGTCATTCCTGACCCCTGGGGAGTTGGTTGGTGTGGTCTCAACCCCAACTAGCTTTCCCGTGAATTCAGGCAAGCCACATGGGGTGGTGAAGGTTGACTCGTCCTGAGCCTCCTGGGTTAGAGATGGTGGCCTATATCCTCTGTTCAGGTCCACGACAGTTAGACAGCAGGCACCTGCCGGCTGCTCCATTACTGCATGGTTCCTGGGCATGAGGTAGGCCACCACCACAAGGTTGGCGCTCAATTTTCCAAGGGCCTCACAAAGCCTGGTCTTCTGATCCTGTTTGGGAACAAGACTACAGGTGATGTCCTGACCTCTGGATCCCTGACTGCGATATTCCCTCTGTCTCTTTGGCCCATTCAGTCTGCACCTCCTGTGAGATGAGGTGGGCTGAAGGCATGAGGGGAGGTATACCCTGCCATCCAACTCATGAAGAGCACGGTGAGCTCTCCCAGGGTTTCCCTGAACCCAGTCACCATCTACCATAGGCCTTGCCAGCAGCTTCTGTACCTAAATGGAAAGGAAAGGTGATAGGAGTTGAAGGCCGAAGCTCCCTCTCTGGGCTATCAATTCCAATAGGGCCCCTCGCACTTCCAATCCAGGTGTGCTGTCACTGCCTATGACATATGTTGGTCTGCCTGGTTTTTGGGGAGTGAATCTAAGCCAGAAATAGTTGGAGGTGACTTCCTCCCTGGCTTCAGATTTTCCCCATACACTTTGACAGGCTTTATCAGGTGACACTTTCAGTCCCCAAGCCCCCTGCTGGTAGACCATTCATTTCATTGTGCCAATCAAGCTGTTGTTTACCTTTCTCAGCAGGGAAGCTCACAGCTAGCTTGCTGATGGAGTCCACATTTTGGTCACTCCTCAGTGCTGTCATGGCCGTGGGACTACAAGTCCCAACAAGCTGTTGTTTACCTTTCTCAGCAGGGAAGCTCACAGCTAGCTTGCTGATGGATGCAACATTTTGGTCATTCCCAAGTGCTGCCTTGGCCTTGGGACTACAAATACCAACCAGCTGTCCAGTACCATACAAAGATAACTGCTGGGAGGT
The DNA here is from genome assembly GCF_062004578.1 of Staurois parvus. Classification (NCBI taxonomy): domain Eukaryota; kingdom Metazoa; phylum Chordata; class Amphibia; order Anura; family Ranidae; genus Staurois; species Staurois parvus. Next base: position 1,456,305 of record NW_028318029.1, on the reverse strand, counting down.
TATCGAGGTAGAATCCTCTGAGCCAGAGCAAGAAAAAGGCCTATCCAGACCATCCCTCTGCTCAGCACTCAGAGATTGTACCTCTGCCCACTTCACAGCACTGTGGGTGACCCCCAACAATGAAATTGCATCATAATTATCATCATTATCAGTATCATCATTATCATGAACATTATCAACAATATCAGTATCATCATCACCGTCATCATTATCATCATCAATATCAACAGTTACGTTTGGAACATCAATGACACAGGAGTTCATTACCTCCCCATGCATGGGGATTTCCTCTCCTTCTCCAGGTAATGGAGAATCCTGTAGCCCCACTCTATTCCCAGTCCCCTCCCTCTGTCCATCCACAGGTTACCCACACATTACCCCAACATCTGCACACAGTACCTTGGCATGTCCAGAGAGTTCCAGGGGGGCCTTCAGGGTGTTCTTGGCAGGGGCATAATATGACACAAGAGTACCCAAATCGGCACCCAACAGAACAGGTGTGGGAATTTCATCCGAGACCCCCACCTCCCTCATCCCCCTTCCTGCACACTAATCAGTGAATACCTTTGCACAGGGTATGCGTGAACAGGTTCCCCCAACTCCAGTAAGGGTAAGAAACTTTCCTGGGATGAAGTTCCTTTGCTCAATCACCTCTGGTCGGATCAAGGTGACTTCTGCCCCGGTGTCACAGAAACCAGTTACAGACTGGTTGCCCACAGTGACTGGCTGCAAGTTGGCGGGGGTTACCCGCGTATTCCTGCGGACAAACAGCAATGAAGAGGAGTTGCTGGCCAGGTAATGTCATCTGCTTCTGCTCAGGACACTGCGTCCTGAGATGTCCGGGTTTCCCACAGGTGTAACATCTGCGGTTGTTAGGCAGGGATGGCTTGGCCCCAAGTACTGCAGGTGTTGGATGAGGGGGAGCTTGACTCACCAGCGTAGGAGGGGTTGCTTTGTGTGATTTCCCTCCTTTCCAGCCATTTGGAGGAGCCTTGCAAGGGTCAGACACCCACATGTGGACATAGGTATCTGCCAGATTGGCTGCAGCTTTGGCAGATGCGGGTTCTCTCTCCAATACAAACTGTCTGACATCTGCCGGGCAGATATGCAGTAGCTGATCTCGTATCATGAGATCCTCCAGAGACTCGTAGGAGTCAGCTTTCAGTCCTTTGGTCCACTGCCAGAATGTGGGACTCTTACATCAGTGTAAGAGTCCCCAGGTCCCTTTTGCAAGGACGTAAATCGCCTTCGGTACACTTCCAGGGTCATCTGGTACTTCCGGGCGATGGCTTCTTTTAGAGCTTCATAATTGTCATCCTGCCCCTCTGGCAATTCGACAAACGCATCCAGGGCCTTGCCTCGTAGCCCTGGTGTCAGGTACCAAGCCCATTGTGCCTGGGGCAGATGGTACTGACGGCAAGGTTTTTCAAATGACATTAAATACATGTCAATGTCACTATCTTTTTCCATCACTGGAAACATGGCTGCTGTGCCCACGGCCGGAGAGGCGTCCCTGTGCTCTAGGGACCCGAGGTTCTGAACCGGTCGTTGCTGGAGCCTAGCCATCTCCAGTTCGTGCCGACGATTAGTTTCCCTCTGCGCTGCGTCTCGGTCAGCCGCTGCCTGGCATTCCTCTCTCTCAGCCTGGCGTTCCTCTCTGTCAGCCGCTGCTTGGTGTTACGCAGCCTCTCTGTCAGCCTGGCGTTCAAGAAACCGCAGGTATGCCATAGGATCCACCTCCTTGATGCGTTCCATGGCTTCCTGCATCTGAGAAGAGTCTCTGCTGGTTACAAGCACTCCGGTGTTGGCCTGCTCATGCTGTGGCGTGGAGGCGACATGCTGTGGTACTCCAGCGTCAGTCTCTGTATGCCCATCCTGTGAGGCCGTCTCTGAGCCACTGGGATCGGAGGTGGCGGAAACCCCTTTAGTTCCAGGTTCCCCCAGGTTCTTGTCTGCCTGGCTATCATACTCATGTAAGTCATAAATCAGATTTTCACGAGTTTTGCCATCGACATCAATTCCTCGTGACGCACATTCAGTACTTAAATCACTTTTGCTCATTTTCCTGTATTCTGCTAAACCGGGCATAATTGCAAGCAAAGGTAGAATAGAAAGCAGAAAAAGGAAGGAGCTGTTGCTATATGTCTCTATATATATAAAAAAAATATGCACCGCTTGTCTCTAAGGACTGTTTCCACAAAGGTTACAATCCTTCAGTGCAGAGCTAATTCCTAACAATGCACTGAAGCTCTAATGCAAACTATCCCACGTACGCTTCCAGCCAATATGTGACGGATGCGGCGTCAGACCCCCAGCCCTTCTCACCAACTTGTGACCGAAGGACTAGCCAATCTAAAACCGCGCTGTCACGTGCGTAACAATACCACGCTCAGCTGCACCCTGCACAAAGATTTTCCATCTAATGGACCACAATCTATGTACCTGCAGCCTGAGAGCGATTGTTACTGGGTCAGGTTAATTACGCAATTAACCCTTCACACTGCCACCACCGCCTATTTGTAAAGAAAAGGATGAAACTCACCAATATTAGCAATAACACTATGATGTTTGAATAAGCGTCTGTATATACAATGTCACCGCAGACAGAGGTATGCAGAAGTTTTAAAACACACAGTAGCGCTCTTTAGAGACAGGGATTCTTAGTTTGCATTAAAGAGCTTTAGAAACAGTTCAACACTTTTCAGAAAATAGGATTTATTACTAAAAAGGTCAAAATGGTGCAATAAAAATATTTTCAGTAAAAGATGTAACCAATATATATATATATATATATATATATATAAATACAGAGATCAATACCACAACAGAGAGATAACAGAAAGAAGTTTAGAGAGGTAGAATACTTGCTGTCAGCTTTGGTTTAAGCAGATCAAGTTTCCTGAACAAAAGGGTACCATCTCCCAAGTTGGTTCCTGATGTTAAAAGGGAGATATCTTCATCTTACTGCTCCAAGCATGACAGCCTTTTTCTAGGAACTCAGCAGGGTGTCTCCTTAAAGCAGAGAACCAATCGCCTCATTTGGGGAGGGGTGTTTTAGGCGGGGAACTCAGGCTATGACCAAATCCCTCGCAGTTTATTCCATGGTCAATAACCTTCCCTAGGTGCATGTAGCAGCCTAGCCACTAGTAGATTAATATGCAGAATGAGATCCTGAACGTTCAGACATCAAATATGCCATACCTTACTATTTCAGCTAGAACTATATGGCTCTCTGCTCTCCTGTAGACGTCAACTAGGGGGATTACAGAAGGACATTAGCAGATGACCTTAACCAAAACCACCCAGAAAACAGCTTTCTCCACCCCAGAGGGATACTTTCAGTACAATAGAATGCTCTTTGGCCTTTGCAATGCTCCTGCCAGGTTTCAGAGGGTAATGGACCAGAGTTTACACCCTCATTAGGAAAACACCTTATGTACAGTCAGGTCCATAAATATTGGGACATGGACACAATTCTAACATTTTTGTCTCTATACACCACCACAATGGATTTGAAATGAAACGAACAAGATGTGCTTTAACTGCAGACTGTCAGCTTTAATTTGAGGGTATTTACATCCAAATCAGGTGAACGGTGTAGGAATTACAACAGTTTGCATATGTGCCTCCCACTTCTTAAGGGATCAAAAGTAATGGGACAATTGGCTTCTCAGCTGTTCCATGGCCAGGTGTGTGTTATTCCCTCCTTATCCCAATTACAATGAGCAGATAAAAGGTCCAGAGTTCATTTCAAGTGTGCTATTTGCATTTGGAATCTGTTGCTGTCAACTCTCAAGATGAGATCCAAAGAGCTGTCACTATCAGTGAAGCAAACCATCATTAGGCTGAAAAAACAAAACAAACCCATCAGAGAGATAGCAAAAACATTAGGCGTGGCCAAAACAACTGTTTGGAACATTCTTAAAAAGAAGGAACGCACCGGTGAGCTCAGCAACACCAAAAGACCCGGAAGACCATGGAAAACAACTGTGGTGGATGACTGAAGTATTCTTTCCCTGGTGAAGAAAACACCCTTCACAACAGTTGGCCAGATCAAGAACACTCTCCAGGAGGTAGGTGTATGTGTGTCAAAGTCAACAATCAAGAGAAGACTTCACCAGTGTGAATACAGAGGGTTCACCACAAGATGGAAACCATTGGTGAGCCTCAAAAACAGGAAGGCCAGATTAGAGTTTGCCAAACGACATCTAAAGAAGCCTTCACAGTTCTGGAACAACATCCTATGGACAGAGGAGACCAAGATCAACTTGTACCAGAGTGATGGGAAGAGAAGAGTATGGAGAAGGAAAGGAACTGCTCATGATCCGTCGCATACCACCTCATCAGTGAAGCATGGTGGTGGTAGTGTCATGGCGTGGGCATGTATGGCTGCCAATGGAACTGCTTCTCTTGTATTTATTGATGATGTGACTGCTGACAAAAGCAGCCGGATGAATTCTGAAGTGTTTCGGGCAATATTATCTGCTCATATTCAGCCAAATGCTTCAGAACTCATTGGACGCTTCACAGTGCAGATGGACAATGACCCAAAACATACTGCAAAAGCAACCAAAGAGTTTTTTAAGGGAAAGAAGTGGAATGTTATGCAATGGCCAAGTCAATCACCTGACCAGAATCCGATTGAGCATGCATTTCACTTGCTGAAGACAAAACTGAAGGGAAAATGCCCCAAGAACAAGCAGGAACTGAAGACAGTTGCAGTAGAGGCCTGGCAGAGCATCACCAGGGATGAAACCCAGCGTCTGCTGATGTCTATGCGTTCCAGACTTCAGGCTGTAATTCACTGCAAAGGATTTGCAACCAAGTATTAAAAAGTGAAAGTTTGATTTATGATTATTATTCTGTCCCATTACTTTTGGTCCCTTAAGAAGTGGGAGGAACATATGCAAACTGTTGTAATTCCTACACCGTTCACCTTATTTGGATGTAAATACCCTCAAAGTAAAGCTGACAATCTGCAGTTAAAGCACATCTTGTTTGTTTCATTTCAAATCCATTGTGATGGTGTATAGAGCCAAAAATGTTAGAATTGTGTCGATGTCCCAATATTTATGGACCTGACTGTATATTGGCTGACATCATTTTCAGAAGGGACCTGGAATCCCATCCACCCAACAAGGTAGAAGCTATACAGTCTTGGCCCTGCCATAACCAAAAAGCAGATGTGTGCATTTGTGGGCATAGTGGGGTACTACACATGATTTGCACCTAAACTTGTCACTGTGGCAGCATAGTTAACTGATCTTATCAAGGGTCAGAGGTTGGTAATGGACATGGAACACAGATGTTGAAATGGACTTCCTGGAGCTCAAGTCTGCACTCTGCCAACATTCTATCTTGGAAGCACCTGAATTCATCATCAAGATGGGCACCTCTGACATGTGACTAGGAGCTGTTTTCTTGCATGGAGAAGAGCATCCCATAGTTTATCTCAGTGGGAAATTGACCTTGGCTGATAAAGTTGAATGGGAGTGCTTGGCCATTAAGGGGACCTTAGAGTCATTCAAGTATTACCTAGTGGGAAGGAAGTTCCAGTTGGTTTCATACCTAGGTCTATTAACATGGATATGACAACACAAGGAGAGAAATGCTGGCATAATGCCAGGCCATCCAAGAGTATGGTTCGTAGTGGAGCATAGACTTGGCAGACTTCATCATAATTTTGATACTTTTTCCCATTGTTTTGGCTCCACTGTCACTTCTACCTTTTCTGAGGAGGGGGGATAGAATATGTACATGCCAAAAGGGATGGCAGTTACGTTTCCCCTCTTTTTGTGCTGAAGGTGCCCTTTAAGAGATGCAGCAGAGGTTAATGCAGCAAAGGGAAATGAAGAATATGAGGGATAGTTCTGAGAAGGATTGTTATTGATGACACCTGTTTGTTTGGGAGCCAGGCAAGAAACCTCTCTTGCTGGCTTATCTCTGTGGTGCTACCGTGTTGGACTTTGTGGCAGTGAAGCTTGCTAGCTAAAGAAATTCAAACATGAGCATTTCCTCAGAGGAACCTTATGGTTCCTTTTTGGGTTGCTAGGACTAATCTTACCTGCAAAGAAGTGTTTTGTTTTCTCTTTCTTTTGTACTAAGTATTGTATGTTTGTTTTGCTTTGCTGTTGTTAAAGGATAAGTTCACCTTTTAACAAAAATAATAAACACACTTTTGTTTTGCAGGTACAAAAATGTGCATTTACTATGTCTTGTTTTAGGAGCCTGGAAAGCATTGCACCAGCAATCAGCAGATCGCTGGTGCAATGCAAGTCTCCTGCAGACTGTCAGAGTTATCTGTCTGCCCATACATTGTACAGGCAGGCAGTTTTACACTGACAGGAAGAGCCAATGAACTATCAAAGTGCTCAACAGCTCCCTGGTAGTTCATTGAGAACTACAAGCCGACAGCCTCAAAGGCTGTCGATATGTGTAGTTTCCCATTCACAGAACTCTGTGATGAAAGACACGGCTGGGCAGGCAGAGAAGATTCTCTGCTAGCTGTCAAAATTCGGGATCAGGTTGGGGGAGGGCCTGTAAGAATTTGGGTGTAATATGTTACAAAACTATGAACTTGTCCTTCAAGATTTTTAAGTTCAATAAAAAACAGTTTCTTCACAAAGTCAGTGTCCTGAGATTCTGTATACCTCCAAGCTTTATAAAATGAAATGTAATAAGTGAATAGTTGCTATATAAAATGCTGTGTCCACTAAAACAAAACAAAATATCAACTGGGCAGATACCTAACAGGACCATTCAGTATCATGTAGTATCAAAGAACCAGTGACATTATCATTGCTTAAAAGGACATTATCCTGAGTGCTCTGATATAACAGTGGGTCCCCAAAAAGCTGGCCAGCGGAAAAGAGTATATTACAGACTACCGAACTATTAGAGTGGTTTAATTCCCCTTAGTCAGGCATGCCCCAGTATAGGGTTTAGGAGAGGTTGCTCTCTACACTCATTGCTTGTTTTAAACCATATATTTCTTTCTACTGTTCACCTATTTGCACTATATTCCTTGTTACAGTTTAACTCAATGTTTCTCAACCAATTTTCATTCCGGGTGCCTTTGAAATTAATTTTCAGTTTTGAGGCACCCCAGTCAATGGCTTGGTCTAAACAGACCTCTAATATTTCACATTTGAAAAAAGGACAGAGGAGAGAGATTCATCAGTCCCTTTCTCTTCAGCCTTAGCTGCACTGGACAGTGAATGAATATGAAGTGCTCTGAGGCTTCCTGTTCATTTACAAACTGAAGCATAGTAAACACAAGTTACTTTGTTTCAGTAATGAACGGATACAGGAGTGATAGGTACTAATCACTCACTGTGTCCATTCAGAGAAGGAAGGAGTTAGTAAATATGGCATAATGCCATTTAACTCTCCACCCCCGCTGTCCTTCCTGAAAAACTCTGTGTGCCTACAGCAGATGCTGGCGGGAGAAGACAGTAGGAAAGTCAACAGTGCTGCAGGAGCACATGGGGGAAGGGGGGGTAGACAGCAGGGGGTGGATTCCACCAGCAGAAGAACAGCAGGAGAAGCCAGAAAGAACATGGGTACCAGCAATAAGGCAGTATAGTTGTCCCTCCTGCATGACAGGTTCCTGGGCCACCCTTTTGAACTGGTGGGGCCTGAGCCGACACAGGAGGGACAGTTGTACTGCCAGTTTTTTTCTGCTGGTGTCTGTTTTTGGATGTTTGTAATGTATGTTAATATTTTCTTATGTTTAGCACAGATAGTGTGGTTTTAACAATAAAAAGCTGACAGAACATTTTTGATGGCCCCCCCTTATGGTGAAAAAAAGCATTTTATTTCAGTCTGCATTGCCATTGGAGAGTCACCAGAACAATGTGGGTAAATATCCTGTACAGCAGGAAAACTGCTAGAACTTCTAATGCTTACCCACTCCATACCAAACTAGAAAAAACAAAACTGGCTATAGATACACCTTGTCCTCCATTCACATGTAGCATAAATCAATCAGCCAATTTAGAGGTGTTCTATTTACACGTTGTATGCATGTTTTTGTAAGTTTTACATGTGACTTGTAGTACAGGTGCAGAATCCTTTGTTGCAGAGTGCGATTGATGCAAGTGTTGGGGTAGTGAGGGATGCAGAAAGTGCAGAGTAAAGCTGGGTACACACTGCGAGCTCTTGTTCAGTGGGCTGAATAAAAAGAAACTCAGATTCAAATGTCAAGTGAATGCATGACTCTCCCTCGCTGTTGTATTCTGACATTGTGGACTCCTCCATCCCCAGTGGCTGATTGAAAGTTGGTTTTCCAGCCAAACCAGATGAATTTCGATATGTGTATACCCAGCTTTAGGTGTAAAAGGAGATGCAGGAGGTACAGAATGCTGGGGTAGTGTGGGATGCAGAAAGTCAGGGGCAACACCAGGCGAATGCTATAGCACCCACAAAAATATTGCTAGCACCCCCATCTTTGGGACCAGGGCTGCTCATAGTAGGCAGTTGTCTGCTGCCAGATTGGGCTCCATAAGGTCATTGGGAGGACCTGCCTCTTACAGCTGTCTTTGCCCAGTGATCAGCCTCCTATGATTGGCAGCCCATAGAGATTCTCTCTCCGTCTGCAATTTCTCTTTGGGCTGATCAAGATGGTGGGTGAGGAAGAGGTGTGGACAACTTCCCCCACATATACAGGTGGCTGCTCTACTGAAAATAGTAGAGGACAGGGAGGAGAAGCAGAGATGGCAGCCTGAGAGTCTGCACACATGTGGTGGGTGACTGACAAGGAGAGGCTTTTCTCCTGAACAAACACTCTCCATTTGTAATGCTTCAGCTCCCTACCCTGCTTTGTACACTGTACACAACAGCTTGGAATGGAACTGCTTCCAGCAGTGCCCTTGCACACTGCCCCCACTGCATACTACCCGAACTACATACTGTTCACTATCCCCAGTGCATTATGCCCCCACTACATACTGCTCACTGGCCCCACTACATGCTGCTCACTGGCCCCACTGTATACTGCCCTTACTACATCCTGCTCATTGCCCCCAGTGCATACTCCTCCTGCTACATACTACTCACCTCCCCACTACATACGGCCCCACGTTTTACTGCTCACTGTCCCACTATATACTGCATACTGACCACTGCATACTGCTCACTTCCCCCTTTATATACTGCTCACTGCCCCACTACATGCTGAAGGGAGCACACTGACTGCTATATTCCTGCAGTTTATTTTGTATTCAATCTTGGGGGTTAATTACTGTGCAGCTCTGTAAATTAATAATGGACAGTACTGGGTTTTTTTTTGCAGTGCTGTGAGTTTCTATGCCATGCTGGGGTTTATTATTATGCCTTGCTGGGAGCTAATGGTTGTGCCACGCTAAGGGGTTAATTATTGTGCATTGTTGGGAGTTAATTGTTGTGCAGTACTGTGGGTATATTATTTTGCCATGCTGATGGTTAAGTATTGTGCTGCGCTGGAGGTTAATTATTGTGCCAGGTTGGGTGTTTACTTTATTTTTGTTTCATGCCATGGGTTATTTATGCTGTTCAGGCCTTAGGCTTGCTGGGGTTATTGCTGACCCTGCCACTTGTTGTGGGGTATCATTGCTGGTCTAATTTGGACTTATTTTATTCCAACAATCTTTTTAGTGTGCTCCAAGGACATATTTTGTCTACACAGTGGGATAGACCATGAAGAAACACCCACTTTTTTGTCACACCCACAAAAGCACAATGGGTAGTGCCCATTAACACCCCCACTTATACTTACAGCACCCCCAAAAAATTTTGTCTGGAGCTGCCCCTGCAGAAAGTGTAGAGTAAAGTCTGTTACACATGGGCCAATTATCAGCTGCTTCAACTGAAACTGGCCAACATTCGGCCCATGTGTACAGCAGCCTGTTCTACAGAAGCTGGCCAAGTATATGGCTTCTGTCAAATGGGCTTGCAGGAAAAACAGCTGTCAAATGGCATCCAATCAGTGCTCACAGCCACAAGTGTGTTTTGGGGGGAGATCTTTGTACTAACATTGTATAATTTAGTAAACTCATCGGTTTTTTTTTTTTTTTTTTCATTCAGCCCACTGGGTTGAACGAAAAAAAACTGCCAGTGTGTACCAGGCTTAAGATGTAATGGGGATGAACAGGGTTTGGGGTAGTGGGGGGTGCAGGAAGGGTAAAGCAAAATGTAAACGGGGATTCAAGTGGTATTCAGCATCGGGTGGTGGGCAGGGCTGTTGATAGCGAGGTATGCAGGTAGCATAAATGTAGCCAGGCGCTTTGAAGTTGTTTTATTTGCACATTTCTTTGCAAGGTTTTACTTGTGACTTGCAGTACAGGAGTAGAACCGCAAGTTTTTAGCCCAATAGACTTTTAAATAGGAGCACCCCTTAAAGTCTATCGGGCCAAAAATGTGCGATTCTGCCCCAGAGAAAAAAGCTTATGAACGTTTTTCAGTTTCACGCTACAGGTGACAAGTGACACAACACTCAAGGTGAAGAGGCTTAAAGTAGAACTATAGCCAAAACGTTTTTTTTTTAAATTTTGGATAGAGCAAGGAAGAGTTATAACCCTGGCCAAGTTTTTTTTCACCACCTCTGTCCCATTTCTGAGATTTCCCTTCACTTCCTGTCCTACAGCCAAACAGAAGTGAAAGAAATCCCTGCAAATTAAAGTGGAGTTCCACTCACCCTGTCAAAAAATAAAAGTCAGCAGCTACAAAAACTGTAGCTGCTGACTTTTAAAAAACAGCTGCTTACCTGTCCCTTGGTTCCATGGTGTGTCCCCCGCAGCTTGTTTCACCAGCCGTCCTGTATTCCAGGAGGCCGGCCTCTTCAGTGTGGGCACCTGGCTCTGATAGCTTGCGGCTTCACAGCCGGGCACCCACTGCGCATGCGCGAGTAGCGCTGCTCTTCCTGAATGGTACTGTAGTCTTCTGGGACCTGTCATGTGTCCCAAAAGACTACACAAAGGGAGGGAGGACACCTTCCATTTCCGGGTACCTGTCAAATTCGGGTACCCGCTCCCCCCCGCCCCCCAAAGGTGCCAATCCTTAATGGGGAGTGGGGGAGCAGTCCTTAACCTCCCTAGCGGTATGATTATTTCAGATTTTTGGTGCTGAAAGCGGTACCATTATTTTGCATGGAAATATGTCTTTTTTTTATTGTAGGCTGTAATTTTTAGGAATAACTCACTGAAATCTGTCCAAACAAGAGTCTATTAAACATCCCGGGGATGATAAAATTTGAAACACAAAATCATAAATTATAATTTTATAAATAATCATAAAAAATAATAATATAATAATAATACATTTAATTCAATAATATAATCAAACCGAAAACACTGAAATTTGAAATAGAGTGCCAAGTTCGCACATTGCTGAGCAAAGTCGCAAAATCGTTTTCAGTGTCTGATGATGAATTTCCGCGCGAATCATTATCACTCAATTCTGCAAGTGGTTCTGATTTACTATCACTGTTCTCTAGCTGATCTAAACCCACTTTTGACCTAAAGGGACACTTTTTGGATGCCATGGACTTTTCTCAGTTTCCAGGCAGAAAGAACAGTAAAAATGCAGGCAGGGTACAGGACAAAGCACTAGGGACAAAATGTATGTGAAATGGGTTGAAACAGTAATGTTTTACTATGTAAAATTTGTTTGGAAAAAAATGAAATTTTTAAAAATTTTCAAATTTCCCGCCGCTGGCGGCGCCCGTACGTCCCGACATCTCAGGGACCGGAACACAGAAGCCGGATGCCGGCATCGGCCAGAGGAGATGGCCGGGGATGCTGCAGGGGACACATCGCGGGAGCGCAGGACAAGGTAAGCTCTGCAGGGAATCCCTATGCAGCGCCGCATGGTAAGCCCGAGTGTAGCTCGGGGTTACCGCTTTTGGTACTGACATTTTACCCCGAGCTACACTCAGGAATACCGCTAAGGAGGTTAAAGAGGAACTTCCCCTTTTGGGTGGAGCTCTGCTTTAAGAAAATCCATTGGGGTCCCCCAGGTCACCAGAACTAGTGTCCCCATTGGAAGATTTCCTCACTATTACTTTTCTGAGGACAACCCAAAATTGGGGATTTTCTTTACTTTTGGTGATTATTATTATTATTACTATTGTAATACAGGATTTATATAGAGTTTGCCCAGCGCTTTACAAAATGAAGGCAAACATTACAGTTACAATACAATTTGGTACAAAAGGAATCAGAAGTCCCTGCTCTATAACTATAAACAGAACAAATAGAAACCCCCCATGAGATCAATAGATTCACCCCCATTTGGGTGAATCTCCCTAATGGGGGCACAGACAATAAAAACTGGAAGGGGTTCTAATCCCTCTCCACTCTATCCAAAACTAAAAAAAAAAAAAAAAAGATGTTTTATTTATACTTTAAGGATTTTTCATCTGGAATTGCAGGACAAATCGCTCAGGTGTGAATGAGGGCTAGTGCTAAGCCATGATTACGGACATTTCCAGGGACAAACCAAAACCTGGCAGCATTACCAGTTAGCTATCATGCTCCTGTAAAGTGTTCCTGGTAGAAGGGAATTGTCTGGAATGGGAGATGACAGGAAATCAGGAAGCAGCAGCAGCAGTGAGCAGAATCTCTCCATCAAAGGCACTGCTGCCTCCCTGGCTGCCATAGAGTGTGTGCAGCTCCTTCTGCGTGTATGCCTGTGTCTCCATTCTCTGCCACCTCTAAGGAGGAAGGACCAACACAAACACTCATCTCCATCCTCTCTGCACACACTACCAGCAGCCAGTGAGAATGACTAGAAGCTAGAGGTGCAGGCTAAACTTCCATGCAAATGAAGGCAAAGACAGTGCAATAGGTAGGTTGTGATCTCCTCCTCGCTCCATGTTGTTGTATTGTTCATCTCCTTTCTCTGCCCCCCCCTTGCTGTGTCCCCCATCCTCTGCTGCTGGGTATCTGCTGCTGCAAGTGTTGGCTGCTGCTTTATGGCTTGGGGTGTCTAGGGGAGCCGGGGGACATGGAAGCAGCCAAGCAGGCCATTTGTGTGTCTTTGTAATGCTTTACGTCTACATGATATGCAGCTCCGCTGACAATATTTCCGCTCATCAACGACATGCACATCGAGCCACTTCAGTTTTTCTATCTACAGCTCATTTGTACGTTTTTTGTTTTTTTTTCTGTGTGGCGTATCTCTCTTCCATTTCTTTGGTTAAGATAATATGTGTGAGCACAGCTTATAGAGATGAAGGATACAGTGCTCTGGTCCCCTCCCCCAAATGACAGGGGTTGTCATGGTGATGAGGCTGCCAGCTGCAGCATCCTACTTATCAATGAGGAGGAGGAGGAGGTGAATGGGAGCTGTAGGAGTCCAAGGTTCACATGTACACAGGCAAACCTGGCAAACACGGAAGAGACGAGGTGGACTTCATTTAATATATAGATGACTTTAACGGCAGACAAGTATGCAATGATAGCAAATCAGCAAGAGCTCCTAAATATCACAGACATGCTGCTGCGACTTACTTTGTACAAGTAAAGGTCACCATACACATGTGCAATCAATATTACATTTACCAAAACTACACAATATGAGGACCTAACTGATCCATTTAACCTCTCTCCAATCAGGTAGCCCCTTGTACACCTTGTTAGTAGATCTAAGGGCCAGTTCACACCACATGCAGTCCAATACATTTTTCTTTCTGCATGAAAAACGCATTGATAGTAGGTTACATGGTTTCCAATGGCATAGTTCACACAAGTGCAGTCAGTTCCAGCGCCTTCCAGTTCCAGAAAAAAAAGTAGAACATGCTGCATTTTTTTTTTTTTGCACTGAACTGTACTGGAACGCAGTAAAACACACTGGAACACACTTGTCCTTATTTAGGTTGAAGAAAAAGAGGGGGAAAATAAAGCAGAACGCATGAAAAATGCACCACAAATGGACTGGAATGCAAATACAGGAACCCATCCGGACTGCATTTGTATGGTGTGAATAGGCCCTTAAAGTGGTTGTAAAGGCTGAAGGTTTTTTGCCATCATGCATTCTATGCATGAAGGTAAAAGAACTTCTGTGTGCAGCAGTGCGCCCAGCCCCCCCCAACACCTACCTGAGCCTTATCGCAATCCAGCGATGTGAACAACAGCCTCGGCTGTCCCGGGTCTTTGCCTCCTCATTGGCTGAGACAGCAAGCAGGAGCCATTGGCTCCCACTGCTGTCAATCACGGCCATTCAGCCAATGAGGAGAAAGAGGGAGTGGGCCAAGCTAGTGCCCCCATAGCAGGCTGTGTGCTGTGGGGGCACCTGATAGGAGTGAAGGCCAGAAGAGCCTGCGGGGGGGGGGGGGACCCGAGAAGAGCAGGATCCAAGTTGCTCTGTGCAATACCACTGCACACAGTAGGTAAGTATAACATGTTTGTTATTGTACAAAAAAAATTTACCTTTAGAATCACTTTAAGGTTCCTTTCACATGGGACAGACCCGTTTAGCAGATCCACATGCCCAGCGGGGGATCTCTTTGCTGATCCCCGCCAAGAAAGCAGATGACAGCTCTGTGTCCACTCCGCTGCTGCAGAGCAGACACAGAGCTGCTCGCTGTCCTCAATGGGTGGTCAGATGAAAACGGACCACTAGTCCATTTTCATCCAACAGACAGAAGGGGAATTGGATCCCCGTCCATCCCTTTTTGGTGGATTGGATGTCGGCGGGTATAAACAAACACATGTCCATTTACACCCGCCGCTCCATAGAGAAGAATGGAGGTTCCGATCAGGTCCGCCTGAAAAGTGGACAGGTGGATCCGATCGGAACGTCCATATGAAAGAGCCCTAAGGAGATTGTACAGGAAATTTGTACCACATGTGGCTTAAAATAGGACTAGAGACAAAGCTTTTTTTTTTTTTACCATTTTGAATAGAGTAAAGCTGGCCATACACTAGTAGAATTGTAGTCAAAATTCTTCATTTCAAGAAATAAACTTTCTTATTGATAGTGGAGTCAAATCGATAATAATTTTTTTTATCATTGTGATAGAAAAATACGACTGAGCAGGATGAAAATTTTTTCTTGAACAAATTCTTGAGGCTGCTTTCACACTGATCTGTTTTTCTTCTGCTTTTGAGTCAAAAAAGGGGAAGAAAAACGCATGACTGTGTAATCCTGTGGAACTCTTCACACTGATCCATTGCGGATCAGGTGCATTTTTAAAAATCCTGCAGGCTGCATTTTGGTGCAATAAAAAAGCGCACCAAAAACGCAGCTCCCCATTGAAATCAATGGAAAAAGTGGCAAAAACGCACCCGTGGTGCGTTTTTTGAGTCACATGTCATGTTGCAAATGTGGTAAAAACGCATGTGCGTTTTTGCCACGGATCAGTGTGAAAGTAGCCTAACAGTGTATCCAGGTTTGCATTCAGGGAAGTCCATTCATTCCAAAATTGAATGTTAAAAGGAAAACAACATTTTGAAGTCCTTTTTGAATGACAGGTCACCAGATGCACGGAGAATTTTTGTGCAATTGTTTGAACGCATGCTAGTGTATGGCCAGCTTTAGGGAGGGTTATATCTGCTTGCATTTTTTTGCCATCTGTGTCCCTTTAGAGAGATTTTCCTTCACTTCCTGTGTCATAGCTAAAACATGAAGTGAAAGAAAAACCCTCCAAAGCGAGAGAATCCCAGTTTGTCACCAGAACTTTTAATGATAATGGTAAACAGCATAAATAGAGAGGGTGCATCTCCCTAATGGTGGCCATGCACACTTGGATAAGTAATCAATTTTGTTTTTTAATCGATCTTTTACAAAAGTAATATTTGATCTATAGGCGACATCTTTTTTTCCACCATGTAATCTCATAATCTGATTGATTGAAATACGATCATATTCATAAACAAAGCATCTTAGTGCTGGCAGTTGATGCAAAATGATCCATAATTTTCTGCCCTGGCAGCTCGACTCAAATCTTGTCAAAACTGTGTCTAAATCATTTGGAAGGGAAGTTGTGGCTATTTGATTGTAGTGTTGGGCAGGGGCGGACTGACCATTTGGAAACTCGGGCACGGCCCAGGGTCAGTAGGGGGCCCCATGAGATGCCCCTGGTACCTTTTTCATAGGCTTTTTTGAGTTTGGGCAAGGACATGGAGCCCCATGATCCCCTATTGCCCGGGGGCCCCATGAGTTGTCAGTCCACCCCTGGTGTTGGGCCGAACGACCCAGTGTTTGGTTTGCAGTCCAACATTCATACCTAATGAAAGTTCGACAGTGAGCTTCGTACATAATGCAAGTCTATGGGACTTGAACTTGTAAATTCAAAAGTGCCCATTTTGAAGTCTTATATGAAAGTTATTGGCCATAAAAGAGGTATTGGGGACTCGAGTACTGCCCTGAGGGACATGAATCAGTGAAAAAAAATTTCAAAGTACCATTTTTAAAGGGAAAACATTTTTCAAGAAAAAAAATTCCTTTAAATATCATGCCTGGGGGGTCCCCTTAAACTACCTGCAAAGTTGCACATCTGTACAATGTATAGAATCTGCTGCAGCAGGACTGACTTTTTTTTTTTTTAATGACATTTTTAATCTATACCAGACCCCACAATAAATAATTTTTTAAAAAGTGCATGGGGTTCCCCCTAAAAGTCACACCAGGCCCTTTAGGCCTGGTAGGATCTTTAATGGGAACCCAACCCCCCCCCCAAAAAAAAATAGGGGAAAAGAAGCATGGAGTCCCCCTAAATTCCTATGAAACCCTTGATCCTAGCACAGGCCTTGCAAGCAAGGAAAGGGGTGGATGAGCAAGCCATATGCCCTCAATATGGGGGGATGCTTTGGAGTAGGAGGGGCTTCCCCCCCAAAGCACCTTGTCCCCATGTTGATGGGGACAAGGGCCTCTTCCCCACAACCCTGGGCTGTGATTGTGGGGGTTCTCCCCCCCCCCCTTGTGCCCCCCCGGAACCCCTGCTCATTCACCACAAAAGAGTAAGATGTGACTAAAACAAAACAAGTTTTTGACAAGGCCTTCTGTTTGGAAAAAAAAAAGGCCAAAGAAATGGTTCCATCATTGTAATCCATCGTCAGTCACGGCATCCAGCAATGTCAGAATTCGGACTCACCAAAATTAAAAAAAAAAAAAACGCCCACCAACCTGTCTGCACCCACCAAGCACTCGCTGCTATCTGACATTTGCTGGTCAGATTTTAACAATTGGGCAAAGCTAGCAGTGACGTTACCGCTAGCCAGGGGCGGACTGACAACTAATGGGGCCCCCGGGCAATAGGGGATCATGGGGCCCCTATGTCCTTGCCCACACTCAAAAAAAGCCTATAAAAGGTACCAGGGCATTTCATGAGGCCCCCTATTGACCCCGGGCCCTGGGGCAGTGCCCGAGTGCTCGAATGGTCAGTCCACCCCTGCCGCTAGCTCTGCCCAATTGTGTTGTGATTGGCCAAAGCATAGCGCACTCATTTTAATAGGATGCCGTGCCTGCGTTTCCTGCAGGAAAAAGATGCATGCTCGTTTTTTTAAAACGCAGCCCCCTCAGGGAAATCACATGCTCCTTTTCACCATATAATTTCCCTGCGGTTCCTGTGTGTGGTTGTGGTTCACGTACCCACAACCACCTGCATAGATGGGAACCAGGCCTAAGGGTGGATCTTTTTAAGGTAAAATCTTCTCTTTCTTCTGTACCTTTTTAAAGCTGGAAGAAAGCAAAAAAGGGGCAAAGTCTTCTCGTGCATTACCGTGATAAAAAAGAATTTATTAAAAATGACAAAAGTATATACTCACAAACCAAGAGTCAAGTAAACAAACACGGAACCAATGTGATAGTCCCAGCAAACGGTAGTCTTGCGACAGGCTATGCTAACGCATTTCAGGTGATGTACTCCCTTCTTCAGAGCTCCCCAATCTTTAGAGGGCTGCACCTCAGCGAGTGACTGTTAGGGCTCGTTCACACATGACTGTTTTACCAAAGCTTGCTAAACGTCCCTATATCGTTTGGCAAGCATTGGTCCGGCGTTTTTAGAGCGTTTTCTAATGCTCGGCAGACGCTCTGCAAAACGCCGCATGCGCGGTTTAGTGGCATTTGCCGAGCGTTAAAAACGCCCCACAAACGCCTATATTGAAGTTTAAATGGTGTTACCGCTCCGCAACCGCGCCGCAAATGCCGGCCGGGCGTTTGTGGAGCGGCACCATAGATTAGAATAGGAGGCTTCAACGCCTCCTGACTTAACCAGAGACGTCTGTTTTGCCGCGACACTAACGCTCCTGTTAGAACAGCACCATGTGCTGCAATGTGCAGAATTGTCCGAGGCGTTTGGGAAGCGGTAAAAACGCTTCCCAAACGCCTCTCTGCCGCCTGCACACAGCACTAGTGTGAACGTAGCCTTACTGTGTTCCTGGGATGCTCACAGACTTGAGCTCTGGTTCTGCTTTTTTTCTCCTGACATTTTGACCTTTTTAAAGCTGTCCAAACTTTCAAATGAGAGCAGAGGTACGGATGTACCCATTGCAGCATGTTTCTATTACATTTTTGCATCACTCCATCATTAACTGTAATATTTAAAATGTCATCAAGATAAAAAATTTTTTTCCTTTACTATTAATACATCTATGCAATACTTCACCCTTAAATGCAATATGTTACATTTCTGTTTTGTTTCTTTTTAGAAACTTGACCTTCTTCTACCTGCTTTAAGTGGGTTTTGTAATTCCATGAATGTTAAAGTGAACATAAGCCTATTCACACTCCCTAATTGTTTTGTTATATACTGTAAGTATAACAAGCAAAAGTGCAAGTTCCAGAACAGACGAGGTTTGGAAATTTACAATTTATCTAAAATAAACTGTGAAGGAGAAGGTTATCAGTAGGTGGGGTGGGGGCGCAAGTGATAATGCAGGTAAAGCATCCATCAAGGAATGGATGTTGGGGGCAGGTGAGATTCCTGGCTGGAGAAACATAAACTGTATGTATGTATGTATATCAGCAGAGGGTAAGGTGTTCGGCTGGGGAAGGGTTTATGTGTGTCAGAAGTAAGGTGTCTGACTAGGATAGAATGTATGGGGAGAATTGACTAAAACTGGAGCAACTGTTCATGGTAACCAATCAACTTCTATGTTCAGCTTGTTCAGTTAAACTTTGAAAATGAAAGAAAGAAACTGATTGGTTGGTGTGCATAAATGTTCCAGATTTTGACTGCTGCAACCTTAGTAAATTCCCCTGTGTGTTTATGGTTAAGGGCTAAGGTATCTGACTAGGAAGGTATGAATATATAAAGGGCCGGATTTACGTCTCAGGAGCCTATAGGCAGAGAATTCTGAAGCGTGCCCCCCCCCCCATAAATAAAGAAAAGAGTAATTTTTTATATATATATTTCAATATGTGCAAAGGGGAATGCTACAGACTTTGATGTAATGGGGAACTCTGATGTAAGGGGGGGGGTACTGCGGACTGTGATGTAAAGTGGAATTCTGATGTAAGGTGGTCTCTGGTCACCAAAGCCTTCCCCCTTATATCATAGTTAGCAGCATTCCCCTTTTTTTCCGGGTCCACAGTGTTCCCTCTTACATCAGAGTTCCCCTTGCACTGTGGGGAGCTACTGTAAAAGGAAGATAGAGAGACCCCTATCAGGGACCCTGCTCATACAGACAAGCACACATGCCTACAATACCTAATGGGAAATCTGGCCCTAGATATATAAGTCAGCAGAGGCTGAAGCATCCAAATATGGAGAGATGAATGTGTCCAAGCAGGGGGTAAGTTGGCTGATTAAGGAAGATTACATATTTCAGCAGAGGGTTAGACTTTTGACCTGAGAGTCATGGATGTATTTCTGAGAAGAACAGGTGTCCAAATGGGAAAGGATGGATATCTGTTTGAGGTGTTGAACGTCTGCAGTGGATAAGGTGGCTCTGTCAGGTATTTCAGTGTAGGCTGAGATATCCTTCAGGGGAGGGAGAGATGTCAGCACAGGGTAAGGCTACAGACAGAGGACGCTAGCATGTCAGCTGTGGGTGAGGTATCCAGCTAGTGAGGGATAAATATCATTGACACGGGAGGTGGTCAAGGAGGGATAAATGTCAGTGGAGTGTGAGGTGCCTGGGCAAAGAGGAAAGGACATCAACGGTGTGTAAGGCATACAAATGGGAGGGAGTTGTATTGATCAGGTACGATGTTGAGGTTAGTGAGGAAAGGCTGGCATTGAGTTCAGTATAAGGAGTAGGGGGATCTGGAACTGATATGGGTTTAGAGGAGTGATGATTCTACTGTAGGGGGTACAGTATTAGGTGTGGGGGGATCTGCAAGCATGGTTGTAAGAGTAGTGAGGAATGGGGGTCAGGTGGTAAAATGCTGAGAGCAGGAGGTCAGATGCAACAGTAAGAGTGGTGGAGGGCCTGTGAGTGTGGTGGAGATAACAAAGGGGAATAGGGACAGCAGGTGTGGTGGGAGGAGATGATGGTGATTAGCTGTGGTGAGAGTGGGAAGCTAGGTACAGTGTTGACAGGATGGTAAGAGAGCTGAAGCATGGTTGCAATAGCAGTGGGGGAGGATGGGAATGAGACACAGGAGAAGGTCCTCCTGGAGAATAGGAGGACAAGGACCTGCAATTGTGGTGAGATCAGGTGGTGGATAGGATGGGAGTCGGTTTAGATGAATGGGGGATAGGTGGTCAGGTATAGTTGTAGCAGTCTACATTCCCTACTGCAGGTGGCACTCAACTGAAATGACAATGCAGCTGGAGGAGGAAATAATCAAGAGAAACTGGGTTTCTCTGATTGCCTTGGTCCCCTGGTGGCCATCTTGGGTCACAGAAGAGTCTTTTTAAGTCCCTGTTCCAGGTTTTGGAGTGCATTTGTGAAGTAGCTAGTGTATGAACAGCACTAGCGGCAGTGAGAAATTCCAGAGGAGTAGGGAAAGTTTAGGGCCTGCTTCTTTATCTTTATAATGCTATCCTTTGGGTTGGACTGGCCAGGCTGCATTGCACTTTCTTTGACCAGTGCTGTCTTCAGACCAGGCCTCCTCATTGCTAACTCTCCACTCCAATTGTAGTTTCCTGGATGGGTGACATCTCCTGCCTGGCTGTTGTACTGTTTTTATTAGTTTCCTGCATCCTGTGTCTTCGTGTGTTAACTGCCACTGCGCCACACTGCAACTACCCAACACTTGGTGGCAGTTGTCAGGATATGCCTCTATTCACAGCGGGTGCGGAAGGAGGAGCAGGGACAATTATGGCTCTGCTAGGAGCAGCCTTGGCCTTGGTGGATAAGTTCAATGGGTCCAACATTTCCCTGACAAAGTGGGAAGAGAGACACTAGAGAGTGTCTCAGGTCCCCATCCAACTGAGCTGGCCATCAACTTCCTAGAGGATAACACCTGCAGAGTGGTGATGGTGCTGCTGGAGTATGCCCAATCTAGCTTGGAACAGAAAATAGCATGAAAACAGCAAACCCAAATACTCCTGTGTTTGGGGATGGACTCAGCATAGGCTATGGCCACATCTCGGATGTCCTGGAATAGGCACTCCTTGCTGCCCTCAATGGACTGGGGAAGTCCAAATGCACTGGATATAAAGAAAACAAATAGAGGGCACACCGGCCTAGTGCATTACCGTAAAAAACATTTATTGAAGAAATAAAGATAGGTATTGTACTCACAAATGGCAATAATGTCAAAGGCACATCTTAAGAACACCACTGTCCAATCCACACTACGTGACCATCCGCAATGGGAACCTTGGACTTCCAACAGGCTAACGCGTTTTCGAGGATTTGCCTCTTCCTCAGAGCCCTGGGGAAGAAGCAAATCCTCAAAACTCGTTAGCCTGTTGACAGCCCAGGGTTCCCATTGCGGATGGTCACGTAGTGTGGATTGGACAGTGCTGTTCTTTACGATGTGCCTGTGACATTATTGTCATTTGTGAGTACAATGCCTATCTTTATTTCTTCATAAATGTTTTTTACGGTAATGCACTAGGCCGGTGTGCCCTCTGTTTGTTTTCTTTATATACAGAAAATATCAAGCCTGGAAGGTCTGTTTGGGGAAATTGTGACAGTCACAGAGCTAAGGTGGAGGTTCATTTGCATACAACATGAAGATGAAAACCTCACCCATTCCAGAATCTGTGAAAGAGTTTAGAAAAGAAAGATGTGCACGGCTGTGCTGATATTGCCTCTTCAGACAAACCATTGAGTGACCAGTTTGTAGTTTGGAATGTAGGCTGGCCCAGTGAGGAGTGCCCTGCTGGAGCGAATACATGTGTGTCCTGCCTCCTTCAATGACACCATAGTGGAGGAAGTAGCGCAAGAGCAGGACAACATGGAAGTATCAGTAGAGATTGCCAAGAGACAGCAACCATTACCACTGAGAGAGGAAGCTCTGTTCCCATGTCCCCTTTCAGCCATGCAGACTGCCCTCATGGACTTCACCCAAAATCTGGCATTCATGTAGCAGGAGATGTCCATATTCAAACAAGAACTGGCACACCTTTCCAGAAGTGAGAATCTGCTGAGAAGAGACCCCAATAAAGACCAGAAATGCTGGGGGTGTGGCCAATTCAGGAATATAGACAGGACCTGAAGCCAAAAGCAACTGCAGGCCACCGTTAAACTAGGAGCTCCCAGGGTAGAGGGACGATCCCCAGGACCAGCAACCCAAAGTCCCATTAGACCAGAAGCTATGGTCACCCCCAGTCTAGTGGTCACTGCCTTGGTAAACAGACAAGGGTTCCCCTGCATGATTGACACAGGATCTGAAATGACTGTTATGGAATATGACTTCTATACTCAGAGGTTCTGGGCTAGAGACCAACTGGACCACTCCTGGCTGTCCCTTAAAGCGGCCAATAACCTGTCCATCCTAGTGGAGGCCGTCGTGTGAATGAGGATACCCCCTCCCCCCAAGCAAAAACTGCTCCTGGCATCCCTTTGGGAGGTCATCTGGTCCCATTGGGGCTAACAAAAATTTTCAAGGGGCCACGATAATGGAGGAGCCACACCAGGACACGGGCGTACTATAGCTCAATAAATATGATGGTGAACAAATTGGTATATAAAAATGCATTCATACAAAATAATGTTCTGCTATACCAAAATCGCAAGCAAATATATAAATTTAGATTACAATACAATACAATAGTGGAGAAGTTCTGATTGAAAATGACAAGTCACCACTCCTGTGTTCCAACACCAAACACAAATATCAGATCTCTCTAAAAGTCATACAAGCATGAGAACTACCCAGTGTGATTGTCAGAGGAACCCCCTTGGGCAGGAATCACAACTCCTCAAAACATCACAAATAAACCATGGAGAGAGGAAAAGGACAGACTCCTAGTGCAATGCTGTCACAGTCTAATTACAAAATGCACCAATTGGTACTCGCACACCAAACACCATCAGCCATTCAGACTGCACCCAACATGTTTCCTCACTAAAGAACGTCTTCAGGTGCTTAACTTTAGCTTAGCTAAAGTTATAAGAATGCAGTGCAACATAGTACAAAAATAAGTAATTTTTGCTAGTATTGAATCAAACAGACTTGTGCAACAGATACTGTACCTACAGTGTTGTCACTCTTTTCCTGCCTTTACAGTAGAGATGAAAACAGAATAAATTTAGACAATATAATATTTATATTGGCCTTACCCTGAAAAACACTAGGTGCAAATTTATATTTTCAAAGTTGCTTACCATCACTGGATATAGTGAAATAGTTAATATGCTTTTGCAGCTATCCTTAGGTGTATGGCTAATAAGAATAGTATATGAGAAACCAAAATAATTATATTTTTATTGATAAATAATATACCTTGCACTGTTTGAGATCTTAGTTTTACACAGTGCCATGATTATTGTTTGTCTTTTATCTAAGAAGAAAGCTTGAAATTGAAATACTTGTAATTTTGATTTGTGTTAACCTTATTTAAATTCTTAGTATGTATTAGGCACAAAAAAAGAGGAAAGGAGAGTGTAGGAAGACACTTATGGCATAGTATTTAGTGACTCACTGGTTTAAGACAGAGTAGGAGAGTGTGAGATTGCGAATGACCATGTTGGAATGATGACGTCAACATGAATGTAACTCTTGCGGAGACTCCATACAAATGTTGAGATGGTTGCTCTCAATGTTCAGAGAGATTTAGTCCAAGTCCACCTGAAACATATCAGGATGTTAGGGTAAGCTTAATTAATGTATAAAGGCTGGTCGCAGAGGAGCCCATCAATGGGTGGTGTAGGCATAGTCAGTGACTGTACTGTGTAGCAGGACAAGGATTCTGATAGCAGAAGTAATCTTGAAAATGAAGTATTTAATAAAACATCAGCGGTGCCTTTTGTGATTACAATCACTTCCTCAGAAATATGGTGTGAACATAGAGATGATTGTTTAACAGTAATTGAAGGCCATATGTAAAGGAGTATACATTACAAAAAGTGTATATATAAAATACAGTAGGAATAGTCTGATTAGGCTTGTAGTGATAATTGATTATGGTATAAAATGCAACATAATCAATGCAATATGTTGCATAACCATTTAAGAATATTATAAAGTTAATATCCAGAAAATATCATTAAATATAGAATAAAATATCCATATATTCAATCTGTTTCATATGTGAAAATCTATCCAATCTATTTAATTAAAATGTTTGTAAACCTCTGAAATGAAATAGATGATATATGAACAAAGCATATCCATCTATAGTGTGTACTTGTCTCCAACCAGAGCAGTAAGTGTTGTTATGTCCTCTGCCTTGTTCCTCTGCTATCTGCAGAGTCATTTGTGATGGTTTTCCTGACATCAATAGATAAAAAAAGGTGCCAGTAGAGGGAGCTCCAGCACACTCCAGCCTGTGATTGACAGCCTCAGTTCTATTCATGTGTGCTGTGTGAAAGGGGGGGTGTGTCCTTCCCCTCCAATAAGTCCTGCAGAGTGTAACGTCAGCTCCCTACTCCCTGCTTTCTTAATGCTCAGATAAGCTGTATAAATGATGCACTTTGAATGGCCGTACAGAAGAGAAGACTGTAGATACACAGGCAAAACATAGGTAGGAGGATTTGTTCATCTCTGTGTATCACCTTAGGCCAGTCACTTCATTGGATAAATGTAAGAGTTTACAACTATTTTAAATAGTATATACTTAATGTAAGATATTGTACAACATGACTTCAGTGTATTAGTAATCAGTTGGGTTGGCAGTTGTAGAAGGACATGTTAATTCATTCTGGGGCAAGTGAGAGAGGTTGTGAAAATGTAGTAATGATTAGTAGAGAGGCATAGGGGTTAGGACAGTAAATGGCAGATAGGAGTTACCAATTACTGGTCTTCTTGTGTTGTTGAGAAATCACTGACAGAGAATCAGCGTGGGTAGGTAGGCCATTGGCAAGCCAGACAAATAGCTGCTGTGTTCCAGCAGCCAGTGCATTTCTGCATGGCTTGTGTTCCAGCGGGGCCTGGTGTCTATACTATAATTACCAATGACACCAAAAGTCAAAACCTCAACTATTATTCTAAAAATAGACAGAAAACTTGCAAGAGAAAATCCCCTAACAAAAATATCCCAGCTACCCTAAAAAAGTCCAATTTATTTTGCAAATTGAAAATAAAGGATGACTCATAGACTGCTTCCATGCAGTGGTTATTGAAGATTTCATTAGGCTAAAGATATCCAATGTAAAACATTGTATGGCTCTCACATCTCTACAATTAAACCCGAACCTCATAAAACGTGTCAATAAAGGACGAGTGATCATCCTACAAATGAGAGATGACTACTTGAAGAAAACCCAAAGAATACTAAACCATACCATCTGCTATCAAAAAATGCACTATAACCTGCTCAAAGATTACCAAAAAGAATATGACCAAATCATCAGCAAGCACTCAATGACAACATATTATTTAAAAAAAAATTAAAAGACTTCTTTACATTAACCCACTAAGCTCAACCATGTTTATATCAATTACTCAAAATTCACAAAAGCCACCAAGACCCCCTTGTCCACTTGTCTATTATTGAGGTATTGATTAACTGCAATCTCTCCTAATTAATACATTTCCACCTACAACAACATGTTATGCACCCTCCTTCCTATTTGCACAAGATATCCCATTCAAGTAAAATGAAAAGATCTTAGACATTGCATCGTTATATGCTAATGTAGAATATCATTTTGAAAGCAATTTTAAATTATTTGGCCACAGACTATTGATGCCTTTTAAACAACAAAAATTCAACCTTAATGGCATTCCTTTAATTCTGACATACAATTTCTTTCTCATTTAATCCAAGAGGCATGGCTCTGGGAAACAAATTTTCATCTAGATATGTAAATAGGACAATGGGTTACCTTATATTGGGTCTTTAAGGACCCAATATAAAATATTCCACCAATATCATCTTTCACCCCAGGTAAGTGGATGACCTATTGATAGTATAGACCCTAACATTATGTCAGATTTTATCCAATACTTTTACAAAAATAAAGGATCACCAGGGCCGGATTTACATCTCAGGAGCTTATAGGCAGAGAATTCTGAAGTTCTCCACCCCCCCCCCCCCCCCCCCCGCCAAAAAAAAGACTGTAAGATCGGCCTTTGTTTTCTTGATTGAAATATTTCTATATAAATATTTTTATATGTTTAAAGGGGGATGCTGTGGACTTTGATGTAAAGGGGAACACTGCAGACTGTGATGTGAAGGGGAACTCTGATGTAAGGTGGTCTCTGGTCACCAAAGCACCCTGCAATTAACATTAGTCAGCAGTGTTCCCCTTTACATCATGGTCCACAGTGTTCCCTCTTACATCAGAGTTCCCCTTTACATAAGGGTCCACAGAGGTCCCCTTGCACTGTGGGGTGCTAGTGTAAAAGGGCCTAATTCATCATGGGCAACAACCAGGGCATTGCATTGTGGCAAGGCACACACATTTTGCAGTGTGTCTCTTTTACTGACTGTACCTTTTCTGACAATTCTCTGCAGACTATATGAATGGAGGATGGATTCCTCACTCAGTGTATTCCTGTGCCTGTGTGTTCACTTCACACTGACAGCTGCCTCTGCCCACTGTGCTGATGATGTCAGTCATATGCCACCTTCCAACATCCTGCTGATTCCCTCTCAGCCCGAGCCTGCCCTTCCCTCAGAATTTCACTGAAAGAGGCAGGCAGTGAAGAAGCAGCTGTGAGTGATATCACTCTGCCAGCAGGGAATGTGAGCTGGAACTATAGTTGTAACATCAAATGCGGTTCTAGCAACTTGTGTAAATCTGCCCGTGAGCAGATTTAGACAAAAAAGTCCTGCCACGCTTCAGGTCCTGGTCCCTTGTGAATGAACTGAAGGGGCTATTCAGACCACATGGCAGCTGGATCTCTCTCTCTTCTCCAGACAGGTGCCCCTCTAGGAAGGGAACCTGTAGGCACATGTCTACACTGCCTATTGGGAAATCCATCTTTGAGAATCACTAACATTCACTTGCCATGCAGATACACACAGCATTGTATATCTTTACATTACTGAAGACTTTTTCATAGCATCCAAAACATTTTTCAAAAAGTCTATGCCAACATTTACAATGATTTTGTAAGTCGTCAAGACAAGAACACCAAAATCTTGTACAGACCGTTTCAGAGAATACATAGGAACTGTACCACCATACAAGAGTGTGACCAACAATGCTCACAAGAGAAATTCAAAGAGCAACATTATGCAAAGACACTTATGCACAATTCCATAGTTAAAGCAGGAAGACTGAACCAAGAATCTCTATTATCACAAAACACTACTAAAGAAACTTCCCAGAACTACAGTGTGAACTTTATAACAATATCACTCTTCCTGACAAACTGTGCTGCACCTTCAGATGAGCAAAAACTATTAATAATTATCAAGCTCCAAGTAAACTGAAAACACTTACAAAAGAAACCAATAAAATAAACTGTTGGACCTCGACTAAGATATTTTAGCCAGATGTTATAATTGTCTGCACCCAAAATGCATGACCTGCTCCATGATATCTAGTAAAATCAAAGCTATCACCTCTCTCTAACACAAAGAAAACATGAAAGATACAACCTGTCATAACATGTGAAACAGAATATGTCATGTACTTTTTAGTGCCCTTGCAGCCTGCAATACATAGGTAGGAGAACCCAAAAATTAAGGATGAGAAAGGGACAATACAAAGGAGATATTAAAAAAAGGATTTCTTAACCATCGTGTCTCTAAACACTATGCCCTCTCTCTGATGATTTTTTTTTTCTCCTCTTTTATAATTTACAATCTCCCATCATCATATATGCTATATTTTAAACATCATATTTATTTATTGCCAGCTTAACACAGCACAATATATTACACTGCATATACGTTTCCCTATCTGACACTCTTTCCCCCTTTTTTTCTCCAAATCTGCTATGCAGATATCTATTTTATTCCATAAAGCAGCCTTTATTCCCAATATCAGTACATCCCTTGCTGATTGCACCATATTACTAGTAGACAAGTAAGTGGTAACTCCTCTCCTCCTCATACCTTAACCCCTCCGTGCCTCTCTACAGAGCATTACTATATTTTCACATCCTCCTTCACATGCAGATAAAACACCTTCTGTGTGCTGCTCCCTCCACAGCCCCTCCTAATACTCACCTGAGCCTCTCTTGATCCAGCAATGTGCATGGGACCCTCAGCTGACCAGGACTCCCTCTCCTTACTGTCTGAGACAGCGGTGGGAGCAATCGGCCAGTGAGGAGAGAGCAGGGAGGTAGCAGGGCTGCCACGGCTTCATGTGTCCAATGGACGCATATGTAAAACTATTGCACAGATC
The DNA here is from genome assembly GCF_062004578.1 of Staurois parvus. NCBI lineage: Eukaryota > Metazoa > Chordata > Amphibia > Anura > Ranidae > Staurois > Staurois parvus. The sequence continues at coordinate 1,427,524 of NW_028318029.1, read as the reverse complement.
AGGTAAGTATGACATGTTTGTTGTGTTTTTTTTTTTTTATTATTATTAAAGCCGAACCTTTAATACCACTTTAAATATCTTGCTTATATAGATATTCTTTATTTTATTTTCTCCTTGTTGAGTAACATTTTCTGAAATTAACTTTATATCATACTAATCTTTAACTGTTATGTCACATATTGCTCTGGTTATTTTGTATTACTTTTTTTTACCATAATTAATTATCACTACATGCCTTATCAGTCTGATTACACACCACAAATCTTTGTATGCATTACCCATTAAGCCGGCCATAGATGGCTTGAATCCCAGTTGGTTAAGCAGGGACCAGCCAAGATTCAAACTATCTATGGGCAGGCTGATTGTACACAATTTGATTGTTGTATGACTTGGGTGTAACCAGCCTGTCATATTTTTCAGGTGATTATTGCCAGTGGCTATAGCTGATAGCAAGAATCACTGTTCTTTTCTTCTCCTCCTCCTCCACTCTCCTCTCTCCCCCAGGCAACGTGGTTTACAAGATGCCTCCATCTTGCAAGATACCTTGACAAAAATCCTGTAGCCCAAGAGAATGTGGGGGACTAGAATCTGGAAACCTCTTTTTTAAAAAGATATCCTCAGGGGAATGGGTACAGAAGTAAATTAGTACCGCTGGCCCATTTCTAAAGGGTTAATTGGTAAAGAAAACCATCAATCATGTGGTCCAGTGATGTAGATATATAGTCAATCACAACAACTTTCCCTCCACAATGTTTTGCTGCTGTTAGGGTGATCATTACCACTGCTAAGGCTAGGTTCACCTCTATGCATGCTGAGAACACATGCAGAACTGTGCGCTTTCCTGTTAATGGCACCCCCATGCTTTGCAGTTTGATGCAGTACTTTTTTTAAAAAGAGTGAGGAACTTCTTTTCCACATTTCTCGCACAAAGAGCAGCCAACTAAAATGAATGTAGGTGTGAACCAAGCCTAAATGACTGAATCCCTGAATCTCTTCTGTATTATAGACAGCCCAGAGGATCCTTAATGTCATTGACCATATTCCTGGCTGGGGTGGTGTAAGACAGCCACATAACATCAAGATAGGTTAATGTGTTTTCCACCCCTGGGTCTGTCATGTGGTATAGGAGTATGAAGGGACTGGGCTCCTGTGGGGAAATGCGAGTGACCTCCCATACTGAGCCTGGAGACTGAAGGGGGATTCTGACACAGTTAAAATGAGTTTTCCAGAGGGGTTCATGCTTGCCCTTGAGTGTGCTGGTGTGTTGACCATGTTTGGTTATTTAATTATTTATTGTTTAGCCAACAATACATGCTATTAGCAAGCAAGAACTGTCAATTTACAAAGTGGAGTAGGGATTGGCTGGAGAGGAATCACTTTTACACAGTCAGTTTGAACACCTATTGGGATACTGTATATGCAAACTAAGATTTGCCATGAATATGTAAAGGTTAAAGTGGTTACAACTCTGTGTAGGTCTGTGATTAAAACGGGAGGGATGCCTGAAGTTGCTGGATTATACTTTAATAAGAACAATAGATTTTTCTCTTTGTGCTGTACCCCCCCTTAGATTGATAAATATATAGGGCCACCCTCAAAAATCACCATGCCCCCTATGACTTCTAAAAGTTATGGTGTTTACCCCCTACAAAATGGCCTGGTGCAGAGTCATGTTCCTTCTATTTCCTGGGATATAGTGTGGGTATATTTCTATATTTCTATACCAGACCCACAGTATAGTCCTGTCCCGTATACATGAAGGCAGTAAAAAATAACAGCAAGAAAGTTAAAAAAAGACCTTTTGGAGAGGGACCATGCATTCATAATTGTTTTTATTTATATCAAGATATTTCTGTGACACTTGTAACCAAGTGTTTTTCTTACCATACAAATTCACTTGAGTACAAGTGTCACGGAATGACTTGATATAAATAAAAACACAATTATTTGTCTATGGTCCCCTCCCCAATAGGTTATTTTAAATTTACTTTTAATTTTATTTTTTAACCGTTATTTTTTTCTATTTTTGTATTTTAATTTCAATTGAGGAGTATTTGAGACCAATATTGTCTTAACCCAAGGAGATTTATTGTTCCTAATACTTTTTATTTCTTGCTGTTTTGGAAATCCATTTAATCCTGATTTCATATTATAGCTTGTTTATCTTTCATTTTCTCACAAAGCTCCTCTCCTGTCTCAAAAAGTCTGTTTTGCAGTGCTGGCCTTTATATTTTTTTTAGTAGATTTTGTAGTCATGGCAACCCATATAAGTTGCCACGTGCATGGGGTTGATTTGCAGGCCTTTCATCAAACTCATTCCAAAGTCCAAAAATTGCGAACAGAAATCCAAACCCCATTGCTAGGCTAGCGCTGTCTTACAACCAAAGTCTAGAAACAAAATGGTAGCATTAAGCAGTATTGGTGTAATGGCATCTGTGTCCAACCTAACTTAGGTCTGAAAGATAAAGCAATTGGAGATGTGGGGCATGAGTTGTACAATAATATGTGTGTATTATGTTATAAACACTGAGAAAGCCATTTAAACCAAGGAAGAGTGCGCTGTATACCTGAAAGTCAAGGGCAACTGTGCCACTGCTGTAACTGTTTTAGACAACTGTTTTTACATTAGTCTCTTAAATTCACACACATCTTAATTAAGTCAAAGTATGTTCCTTGGCAGAAATACAATGTGTGGTGAAAGATTTGCAAGTAAGAACATCTATTTATTTAGGATTTTGGTACAGGGTCTCTACTAGAGAGGGATTTTGAGGAGTTGGAGACAGACATACTAGTGTTTTTATTTCTATGTGTTGTTGGGGATAAGATGTTCGTTATTGAATATCAGAACAGTAGACTGTGGTTTCTGATGCTGTACGCACACTAAAGCTAGTTGTGGCCAGTTTAAAGCCTACCTCTTTTCCACAACTGTGTATGTGAGGTGTCAAACTGGCGGCCCTCCAGCTGTCGCCAAACTACAAGTCTCATGAGGCATTGTAAGATTGATGGTTACAAGCATGACTCCCAAAGGCAGAGGCCTGATAGGACTTGTAGTTCTGCAACAGCTGGAGGGCCGCCAGGTTGACACCCCTGGTGTATGTGGTCATTCCCTAGATTTCTGCTTTTAGCTTACTAGCCATGGCACCGGGATTCTCCAGAAACTCCAGATAATTTTAGTGCTTAAGGCCTGGATGTTATTAGCCCACTGGCATTCTTTATCCACTCAGCTTCTTCCCAATACTTCTCTGTAGGGTGTATTTATCGAGCCACATTCAGCTGTCTTGATTTCTCGCCAGTTACCAACAAGAGTTGTAAACCTCTCTGGCAAGTGATTGCAAAGATACTTTAGTATAGTTACTAGAGGTAACTTCCCCTATCAAGTGGTGTCTCAGAGGCTGCTTCCAATATGGTGGGTCATCAATCTAATCAGCAGGTTGGTCATCAGCTCTGAGGAAAGGGATTCGTCCCCGAAACGCGTCAGCCATTTGACCGCACTGACTGTGAGAACACCTTGCCCGCCGTTGTGGCCATTGTCATTTTTCTATGCTTTTTAGATACATGCTTCGTCTGTGAGTATGTTTTTATGATTTAATTCCTACAATAAACCTTGGATAATGCACTAGGTGTGTGCGCCACCTGTGTTTTCTCTCTATCCAGTGGCTGATTTCCCCGTCTGAGGAGGGCTGCACCCCTGGAACATTTCCTTTTGGTTGTCGCTGTCCTGGTACCCTTGGCTTCCCTTTTGGCTGTGCATATCCTGAGGCGCTGGAGAGTACATACGCTATCCACTAATAATGGACTTGGAGATGGGTCTCCATGGAAATGCTTTGTATTTGCCAAATTACAGTGGCAAATGGTAGCATTTTTTGAAAGGGTGAATAACCGCTAATGTGCTTTACTGTATAAACCAGTGAGTGATTAGAAATCAAACATATGAGGAATCTGATATTCAAGCCTTTAGACATTAACAATATATAAACATATCAGCAATAAAAATAACACTTTATGCCAATTTTGTAAATTTTACATTTTTCAGTAAATTGTTAAAAAAATGCAGCTGCATTTTTAAGTCTCACTAGCAATCATATTAATTGCTAATCTCAGTTCTCTGGGAAGTGAGATGGTTCAAGAATATCAAGTAGGTGGGCATAACGAATTATTTCGATTCAGATGCTTCCTAAGTGATACACATAATTAGTTTTTTCATGGGTAACTGTAAAATAATGATATTTTTTTCATTATGGCTGTTTCTACAATTGTCAGATTGAAAATAACATACTCTGGGTTGTTAGGCTATGATTTTTCATTGTGTGATGATTTTGTTTTTCCCGTAAGACAGACACAGGGAAGTTGATTTACTAAAGTAGACTGTTTACTCTGTAAATTAAGGATTTACTGAGCTTAGTAGATAAGATGCAGAAGTGTTCACTTGAGTCACCCAATCAAGTGGCAGAAAACATCCTTTTTAACAATGTTCCTTGCACCTGATTTGTTGTTAATAGTGAACACAGCTTCATCTTATGCCTTCCATACATGGATCAAAATTCAGCTTGTTTAGCAGGGACAGACCAAATTTCAATCCATGTATGAACAGGGTGGTTGTATGGAAGTCGATCTACTGATCAGTGTATTCTAATGGAAGGGAATACAATAGCTCAATGGGGATGATTCCCACATCCACCTTGAATGTGTGAATGGGGGAAATTGAGTTGTTATTATTTTTTCCAAAAAAGGTTTATTTTATTTTGAAATAAGAAAGGCATAACAAGTCATATACGGATACGGAACACAGTCCGCGCATAAACATCTGTCATAATCTCCCGTAGCGCAGACGGGTCATAAGTTGTTTACTTGAAGTGTGAATTACCCTTATACAAAAGATCACATTATAGCAGTTGAGTAAACTAAACCAAAAAAAAAAAAAAAGAATACTGATTATAATAGGTAGTCTAGAGGATTATAGTGGATGCTGCTCTGATGCGTAGGGATTATTCAAATAATGAGACCATGAGGCGCAGTACAAAATATCATTTGAAGGCGTGCAATTCTTCTGTGTCCGTAGCCGGGCAACGTAGGGTTCTTATCGTGAAGGACAATCATACCTATATGTGAAAGGGCACCCTGTCCCTCATAAAAGATATAGTTATTTGTAGAGGACAAAGGTGTGAAGGAAAGAAGGAAAGGAAAAGAAGAGAGAAAGGCACATCAGGTGAAAGGAAGTGTGAAGAGTAGCATCATAGAAGGAAGGGGATAAAAAAAAAAAAAAAAAAAAAGGGGGGGGGGGAATGGAGGGGGTCAAATAATAAATAGTGGCTGTTAACTAATCATATCACGTAACATTATTTATGGTGACGTAGATTATACCTTTATGTAAGAGATGGTCCGGGTAGACTCAGTCTATGGAGCAATTCTAGAGGTGAGAGCTCTAAAGGTGTTTGAGTTCTTGAATCACATCTCATTCATTCATAGAAAAACGATAAATACTGGTGGTTTGAAAGTGTTTCCAACATGCCCAAGTCTTCCTGAATCTCTCGGGGTGTTCTTTTGCCACTGAAATCAGCTCCTCCATCTCCGCAATCCTGATGACCCTAAGAAACCACTCCCGCACAGTGGGAACCTGTTTTGACCGCCAGTGAACAGGGATACATTGTTTTGCCGCATTTATCATGTGCAAGGCAAGAGACTTACGATAAGTCCGAAAAGGAAGTGAGGAGTGGTGGAGTAAAAATTGTGCCGGGGTGAAGTCTAGATTGTATGTGGTTATTTGTGAAACTAAGTCTCGCACTTTACTCCAAAAGGGCTGTAGCAGCGGACAGTCCCACCATATATGTAGGAGTGTACCCTTTGCCTGTTGACATCTCCAACATAAATCCGAAACGTCCGGGTCAAATTTATGAAGCAAGGATGGAACTCTGTACCATCTGGAATATATTTTATAGTTGTTTTCTTGTGTCGAGACACAAATGGAACCTGTATGCATATGGTCATAGATGTGATCCCAATCTTCCGGTGACAATGACAGTTGTAGATCAAGCGACCAGGCCTCACAGGCCTTTCGAGGTTGAGACGTATTGGCGGTACCCAGATAGGAATAGAGCTTGGATATAACATGTCTCTGGGGGAAGTCCGTAAAGCAAAGTTTCTCATACGGAGTAAGTGGCCTTGAGTAATCTTGTAGATGTGGGGAGCTTCGTATAAAGTGATGAAGTTGTCTGAACATCCATGGCGTAAAGTTCAGGGATGGCCATGTCTTCATAATGTCCTCTCTAGATAAGAACTTCTTATTTTTGAAGAGTTGGTGTACTGTCAGATTAACTGGACGAGTATCTCCGGCTAGGAAGGCCCGAGACATACCCGGCAGAAACTCTGGATTCATTTTGATCGGAGTTAAAGGACCCGGAAAGGAAGAGAGTTCTTTTTTCTGGAACAACTGATGGCAACAGCTTAAAGTAGGACCTATAAGAGGGTGTTCCCGAAACTCCGAAGGAATGTGAGAGTTTTCCAGCCAAGGGGAAGGGGCAAGTGGTATTGTCGAGAAATCTGCCTCCAAACCAACCCAGACCTTACGATTGTGGGTCGTGGTCCAATCTACTACCCTTGCTAGGTGACAGGCCCTGTAGTATCGGGCAATATCAGGTAATCCAATACCTCCACCCTTCTTGGGCATGGTGAGTTGGGCAAAGCTAATTCTTGGGCGTTTATTATACCAAAGAAAGGAGGTACAGAGTGTTTTATAGGATGCGAAAAAAGAAGTTGGTAGTTTAATCGGTATTGTCTGCAGTAGATACAATATTCTAGGAAGTACGTTCATCTTGAGAATGGCTGCTCTACCAAACCAAGAGAACCAGGGTTTATTCCAAGCCTGAAGGTCCGTGGAGATATTACGCAAGAGGGGTAAGAAGTTTTTATCGTAAAGTTCCGTTAGGTGAGTTGGTAATTGGATACCCAGATATGTGATCGCCGCCGACTGCCAAGTAAAAGGAAAATTCATTTTCGCTTGTCTAAACACATCTTGGGTCAAGGAGACATTAAGGGCTTGGGATTTAGAGAAGTTGATTTTGAAGTTAGCCAGATACTGGAACAGCTTGAATTCTTGCAGCAGATTAGGTAAAGTGATATGTGGGTCTGTTAGGAAAAGTAGTATGTCATCAGCAAAGGCTACTATTTTATGAATTTTGCCATTTATCAGAATCCCCTTGATGTTATCATTCTGTTTGATACAATTCAACAAAGGTTCCAGAGTCAGAATAAATAGGAGAGGGGATAAAGGACATCCCTGTCTAGTCCCATTGCCTATCGAAAAGGAATCCGAAAGGAGACCATTAACTCGCACTTTAGCTGTGGGAGTGGTATATAGAGACATGATAAATGCCAGGAAACGCGGAGGCAATCCAAGTCCAATCAGAACTGCCTCCATGTAGTCCCACGCCAGTCTGTCAAATGCCTTTTCTGCATCTAGAGATAGAAAGAAGCCAGATTGTTGCTTTTGAGTTAACCAATGATGAATATTTATGGCCCTTATTGTATTGTCTCTAGCTTCTCTCCCTGGTACAAAGCCCACCTGGTCTGTTGATATGATGGGATCTATGATGCGTAATAGACGATTGGCCAAGATTTTGGCAAAGATCTTTAGATCAACGTTTAATAGAGAGATTGGACGGTAGTTCGCAGGAGAGGTTTGGTCTTTATTCTCTTTTGGTATGACCGTAATATGGGCCTCAGAGAGATGGCGCATGGATTGCCCGGGTGTATCTAAAGTGTTGAAGGCCCGTAGAAATGGCTGTGCTAAGATGTCACTGAAAGACTTATAGTACGAAGTGATAAACCCGTCAGGACCTGGACTTTTACCAGGTTTCAGTTGTGCAATGGCTTGTTGTAGTTCCGTCAGGGTCAAGGCGCCATCTAAGTCTTGCGCTTGTGTTCTAGAAATAGAGTTTGGAAGGTATCGGGTCAAGAAGGTCTGAATAATAGTCTCACGAGGCCTGGTGTCTCCTGTCGGTTTAGATGGTACGGGTAAATTGTAGAGAGAGGAATAGTATTGCTCAAATTCAGCTGCAATATTCGTTGATGTTTTCAGTAAGCGACCCTGCTTGGAAGTGAGCTGAGAGATTTGCTGAGCTGCCCTTCTAGATTGCAAGGCCCTGGCTAGAAATTTGCCACTCTTATTTCCATGTTCATAGAAAAGTTTCTGTTGTAGCGTAAAATTACGTTTGTTTTTTTTTTTCAATGACATCTTGAAGTTGTTTTCGCGCCTGATCTAGTGCTGCTGAAGATTCCAAGGCTCTAGAGCGTTTATGCGTGCATTCAAGTGCACGGACTTTTTGCATTAAGGCAGTAAAGGATGTTTGAGCTAGGCGTTTTCGTAAAGCGGATATGGACATTAGAAGGCCACGCATTACACATTTGTGCGCCTCCCACTGTACGAGAGGGGTCGTGTCTGGAGATGTGTTTTCTTTAAAGTAGTTGGTCAAAGAAGCACGGATCTGGAGGGTGACGGATGAGTCTGTAAGAAGAAAGGGGTCCAATCTCCATGTTTTGGATGCGGCTGGTGTATCCGGGAATTGTAAAGTCATCATAATTGGGTGATGGTCAGATAAAATCATTGGTTCGATCGAGGCCGATTTCAATATATGTAAGTCCTTTTGCGAGAGAAAAAAATAGTCGATTCTGGAATGGCGTTTGTGTGGTGCGGAATAAAAGGTGTAGTCTTTGTCCGTAGGGTGAAGGGAGCGCCAGGTATCATGAAGGAGAAGGTCATGAAGTTCAAGTTTAATCTGTTTGAGTGCTTTGAAAGGTTTAGAGGAAAAACCAGTTGAAGTGTCTTCCAACGGGTTCAAAGCTACATTAAAATCACCTCCCAAAATCAAAATACCTGATTGAAACACAGCAAGTAATTTGGAGATTTTACGAAAAAAGCATACTTGTGCGGTATTGGGACTGTAGATGTTGGCAAAAGTAAGTGGCTTATTAAAAAGGGTACCTTTGAGAAAGAGGAACCTCCCCTCAGGGTCTTCGAGAGACTCAGTAACTTTAAATGAGAGCTGTTTGGAAAGTAAGATGGATACACCTTTTGCTTTCACTTCCGCGTTGACTGCATGATAAGCCGTTGGGTAATTAGCATTTGAAAATCTAGGTATGTGATCCGTTCGAAAGTGTGTTTCTTGGATAAAGAGCACATCTGCTCGAAGGTTTTTCATGTATGTTAGAAGTTGTGAGCGTTTCTCAGGTATATTTAAGCCCTTGGCGTTAAGAGAGGCCACTGAGAGCGTGCGGGCTGAACATGTAGATGTGTGGTTGATAGCCATGATGTTGTATACCAGAAAAACCTGTTCAAAGTCTATAGGTATACCAAATGAGAGGCGGGACGAGAAAAAAAAAAAAAAAAAAAAAAAGGGGGGGGGGAGTTTTGTTTTTTTTGGAGGGGGGAGGGGGGATTAAAACAGGGACGTGTAGAGGTAGAAATAGGGATAGTAATTATATGGAGGAAGAAATAAAGAGTGTGACAGAGAAAAAAAGAAGTGTCAGGCGTGTCTCATAGAAACCCATATATATGTATTGATATATATATTCCTTCTACTTCCAGAACAAACTAAACTCCAGAGAAGAGATAGACCAGCTACTCTATCTCCTATTAAAGCTCTTATAAAATGGTTGTATGTAAAACTGTGTACAGGATTACAAAATTACACGTGGAGATGTGTCGAACCCAGAGACAGCCGTATTGTGAGTATACAATATAAACGTAAGGAGGACTTATTCTCTCAAACGAGAGGTATACAAAGGAGTCAGTCTAACATAAGGTGTCCCTGACACACAGAACTATGTGGGAAGTAGCTAATTTATACCGAGAGGTAATCTATGCCTATTAGGAAAGGGAGGTCGGTGTAAAATAGTATGTATAAAGCTGGGGGAATAAAAATATTGTAGATGAGCAAGAGGGTAGATAGTAAGGCTCACAGGAGTAAGTGCACTAGAACTGATGTGAAGGAGGTATGTGCTAACGGAAAGGTCTTATGAGAGTGAATGTAGAAAGTGTTGATGTGAATACACACTGAGGCTGTGTTATTCAATAGAATGTAGCAAGCATACTCATACCTCCAAAATACTATACAATCACAAGTTAAACATAATATAGGAAATAATTAGACAATTCCTCTAAATGACTTCGATCCTGCACGGCAAACAATCTTGCCATTGTAGGATGGTCTTCATAAACTGTATCAGTTCCGAGCAAGAATACCATCTTTATGCGAAACAATGCAGGACAACAGCAAAAACATAACATATGAATATTCCGGGATGTAGGCCTTAGAGTTGTTATTATTAATTTTTATTTGTTCAACCCACTGGTTGAACGGAAAATATGACTCCTCTATGGCCAGCCCTATTTACTATGCTTGACTTTACAATGTGAACAGTCCCTGCTTCTTTAGTAAGTCAACCCCATTGTTAAAAACAGTAGTTCTGGTGCACTAAAGTTTGTTAAATGTAAATTATAATGATTTTGAGTCCATTTTATTTATTCATTTTTAGTTTAAAAGTTTTATACTGATGTTTGTTTTTTTTATGTTTGTTTTTTTCATTATTTACATAATTGTCACATTATACAAGTAAATATTTAAAACAGAGGTTAAACACTGCAGAATTAGTTTCAGCTGGTCTCTTTCTAACTGACCTTCCATTAAGAAAATATATACAAAACGCTATGCATTCCCTTTTCACGTGTTTAGGAAAATTATTTGTTCCTATTTTTCACATAATTTGAAAGTTTCACAAATGTCATACAGACATAGATAAGAACAAAACAAAAAAAAAAACAGTTTACATCCAAAAAAGCAAGAAAAAGGTGTTTCTTGCATACGAGATAACTGAAAGGTAGAAGCATTTCATCTGTAGGAAGAGTGTCATTGGGTACCTGCCCTCTTATGAGATTTCATATCACCATAAATTTTAATCTGCGGCTGGGTGACCTCCAATTTCATAGTCAATGCTGTAAATATTATAAACTGTAGTGTTTTCAAGAATATAGCATACAAAATATAGCTTACATAATATAGATGAGCTAATTTTTTTTCATAATACATTTTTATTTGGTTTTACAAATATAGTTACAACAACAAAAAAATCAAAAACAAAAATAGGACAGTGAAAAGCTACACAATACCACAGTATAGATGCTACGGTAAAGTTTAACAAAGAGAAAAAAGGAAATATTGAATAATTCCTAACAATCCTACTAGTTCCACGAAATAATCATTTTAGAGTATCCAAGAAAAGGTTAAACATAACAGTATCTTAGGTTACAGTTCTGGACCAGTCAGACCAGGGTTTCCAAGCTTTGTCAAATTTGGTAATTCTATCGTTTAGGTAAGCTAAAGATTTCTCATAGATGAAGTGGGTCTGGACTAGCTCAATGACTTATTTTAGAGAAGGGGCTAAGTCTTTTTTCCAGTGTCTAGTAATGGTAAGTCTTGATGCTAGAAGAATATGTGTCACTAAAAGTCGATAATGGATTGGATATGTTTCTATATATATATTTAGAATGGCTAGGGTAGGATCAGGTTGTTTTAATATCCCAGTAATTTCCAATATCATGTGGAAAACTTTATACCAATAGCTTCTAATATTTTTACATGTCCATAATATATGTAATTGAGTACCAATCTGACCGCAGTTTCTCCAGCATTGAGGACTATGTTCTGAGAATTTGGCCATTTGGTGAGGAGTTAGATACCATTTTGTGGAAATTTTGTGCGTTCGCTCCCACAGGTTAACACATCTAGTAGCTGAAAACAAATTCCTAAATGCACATTCCCACTGCTTATTACATATTTCAATTTCTAAACCTTTTTCCCACTTGATTAAGGGAGAGGTCTTGTTAAATTCTGATTTACATTGTAGAAGGTTATACAATAGTGTTATACCACCTGACTGATGCGTGTATAGGTTGATTTTTCGGAAGGGAGGAGGTTACATTCTTTCATAAGGAAGTCAACATTTTTTATGTTGTTTTTAACACAAATATCTTGTATTGTGCGTATGCCATTACGTTTCCAATTCAAAATATCTATTCTAGGCATTACGACTTCTAAGGCTGTTATAGGTATAGGAAGAGGACTTATTCGGAGAGGATCTATAGGCATGGAGCTTAAGTATTTCCAGGCTTCAATTGAGGCTCGTACAGTTGGTTTTGTTTTACTAGTGGGAATCCTTTGCATCGAGCTTGCTAGTAGTATGGCGCTTAAATCTGTAGTAGAGGCTAGAGTTTTTTCAATGTCAGCCCATTTTGTATCATCTTCCACTATAAATCAATGTTTGAGTTGGTATAATAATGATGCTTTGTGATAGTCCCTAATGTAAACAAATCCCATTCCTCCTATTTTTTGTGTTTAATTAATATATTATGTGAGCATCTAGGTTTCATATTTCCACAGATGTATTTTTTAAGCATAGATTGTAGTTTTATTAGATATGAAGATTTAATTGGGATTGTTATTGATCTAAATAGATATAAAATCTGTGGCAATATGAACATTTTAAATGTGGCCAGTCTGCCAGACCAGGCTAGTTCATGTTTAGCCATTTGATTAAGGTGGGTTTGAATTTTTGGAATGAATTTAGAATAATTGAAAGTTCCTAGGTCAAAGTTTTGTTTGTCAAAAATATTCCAAGATAAGGAATGGCTTCATTTACCCAGATGTAGGGAAATTTGTTTTGGAGGTGTATTTTTAGAATGTGATCTACACCCAGATTTAGGATATTAGATTTGGATCCATTTATTTTATAATATGAAATATTACTGAATTGTATGAGAGTTTGTTGAATTGCTGCTAAAGAAGTAGAGGGATTAGTTAGCATTAAAATTATGCCATCTGCAAAGAGCGTTATTTTGTGGTGAATTTTACCTATATAGAAGCCATGTATATCTGGATTGTTTCTTATAGTTTCAGCAAGAGGTTCAATTGATAGGTTAAAAATTAGTGGCGACAATTGGGCATCCATGTCTGGTACCATTCGTAATTAAGAATCGTTTGGATAGCATGTTAGATACATAGACTTTGGGCAGAAGGATTTGAGTAAAGTGCTGAAATAGCATTAATAATTGTTCCTGAAAATCCAAATTTATGCAGTAATTGGAACATGTATGTCCAATGTATACTATCAAAAGCCTTTTCGGCTTCCAGAGCAATAAGGAGGGAATGTTTTGTGAGTCTGCGTAATGAATTCTGTTGATTAGTCTCCGGGTTGCATCAGATGTTTGTCTACCTTTAGTAAAGCCTAACTGATCAGGCTTGATCAAATCTGGAAGTATATTGGTCAGTACATGCTATAATTTTAGCGTAAATCTTAATATCAGTATTTAATAAAGAAATAGTCCTGAAATTTTGTGGGTTGTCTGGATCTTTACCTGATTTGGGGATTATTACGATAAATGCTTGTAGCATTTCGGAAGGTAATGAGGCAGAAGAAAACACATCAGTGTATAGTTGGTTAAAATGAGGGTATTTTGGAAAATTTTTAGTATAATAGTATTCGCTGGAAAATCCATATGGTCCTGGACTTTTGCCATTGGATAGTTTGTCTATTGTTCTGTTTTTCGTTTATTGTTATAAGGGAGTTTAAGATAACACTGTTCAACAAATTTTTATTTTTTGCCAGTTTTGGAAACAAAAGGATCCATTTCTTAATGAATTTCACATTCTGAGTTCAAATATAACAATGAAATTTGTCAATTGGCTCTAGTTTTTCTGTAAACGGAAAGTTTTCTACTATAGGCGTAATGACTACATAATGCACATTAATTATATAGATAGATGTCTTTCCACAAATATAAAGCAAGTGATATTGACTACATAACAAAGCCTAAATGGCATAATATATTGCATAGGATTACCAAGAAAAATTATAGCCATAAGCTAAGTTGAATCATTTTAATACTTAGGATTCTCACTAGTTTTGTCTTCAGTTTGTGTCGGTTTTGCTTCTCTTGGCTTTTCTCTTGTATTCGAGGAAAGGGCTATCTCTTACAACTGCACGTGACTACATGCTTCAGGTTCTTCCTCACTTGACTCACCACAAAGGATTCTGGTGCTTTAGGAATTGGTAGCCCCTCTCCATGAGGAACTGGACGTATTGCCGATGGAATATTTGGATAGTGCACAGATAACTTTTTCTTCTTATTTAGCCCTTTTACAATTGGAGGCACCATACAAAAGTAACAATTACTAACATGATCTGTTGGCTCTCTCCAAATCATTGGCACAGCGAAAGGCATAGATGCCTTTTTTCCATTCAACCATTGCTCCAGTGCCGTCCCACAAGAATTGCAGCATATATGTGGTGCCCAGCTCTTGTCCTGGTCTCCTATCTTGCAGCCAAAATACAAGTTGTAGGCTTTCTTAATCATTCCTGTTATCCTCCTTTTTTGTGAGATAAAAGTTATTTCACCGCAGATATAGCAGAAATTATCTGCTTTATTCACACAAGTTCAAGGCATTACTGAGTAGCCTATATAAGCATAAAACGAAATGTAAAGACGCTGTCGAACTACAATCAGCTACAGATACTGCAGCTTTTATGCAGTGAAGTGATGCAATTAAAGGCTAATATTGCATCATCTCAGTATACATGCAATTTTCTATTGGTCACTAGTATCATTGCGCAATATGCAGCTGAAGTTGCATCATAATTTTGAATGGCTTACGTCATTAGATGGGTGAATATATCATGGAAACTAAAGCCAATCAACATTTTTTAGGGTCATTTTCGTTTTCAGCACCCCAAAATCATGTAAGATTAGCTAATTTTATGCCCAAAACTTTTTACCTGTTGAACAGTGTAATTAGCTCTGATTTCGAAAGAGTGGGTAAGCGAATTTGTGATAAAAATGCTTGTAAAAAATGCTTGTATGGATTTGTCTTGATTTTGGTTATAAAGCGAATCATAGTAACTAGCAAATTAATTTGATTTTTCTTGAGGATTAGTGATTTTAGCTTTATCTTTTCGGTTGATAAGATACAGTATTTTAGTTCTAGTATGCAGGGATTTCATTTTATTCGCTGGGTACTTCCCTGCTTTGTTTCCATTAGAGTAGTAGTTGAGTTTTAATCTTTGCATACTTCTATCAAAATGGTACATTAGTAAGGAGCGTAATTCGTTCCTTAGTCTTGAGAGAGTATTCAAGGTGATGTGATCAACTTGAGCTTTATTTTACATTTCTAGCTTGCGAATATCCTGTAGTAAGTCATTATTTCTATGCTTTTTAACTTTAGCGCACATTTGTAAAATTATACGAAGTATATATGCTTTGTGAGTGCACCAAAGGGTGCCAGAGTTTGATACAGATTGCGAATTTATATGGAAGAACTCCTCAAGATGTTTTTCAAGTATCAAGTTATTGTTGGGGATTTTTATAATGGCGAAATTTATGCGCCAGAGGTTGTGTGGTTTCAATAAGTGGTTATCCGAAATAGTAACTGAAACCAGCGCGTGGTCTGACCACGTTATATTGCCTATGGTTGATGTGGTAACATTTTACAGTAGCCATTTATCTACCAATATAAGGTCAATTCTCCAATAAGATTGGTGTCTAGCCGAAAAAAAGGTGTAATCTCTTTCACCTGCATGTTGACACCTCCAAACATCATAGACATCTTCATTTAATAGAAAGGGGTATAGGGTTGGGTTAGTCTTTTTTTGAGTTTTTGTGGGGTATAGGTTTCTGTCAACTATGAGGTTGAAATCACTGCATAGTATAAGGGAACCAGAACGATTTTTGGAGGTTAATTTGAAGAGCTTGGTAAAGTATCTTTTTTGATGAGTATTAGGTGCATATGAATTTACAATAGTGTAATCTGTATTATCTATAGTACATATAAGAATCGGGGTACCGGCCTTTGGGGGTCTGAGATATTTTTATGAAGAACAAAGTTTAGTGTATCTCTAATAGCAGTGAGTAATCCTCTTTTTTTCAGAGGCATTGGCAGTATATACATGTGGAAACCTTTTGTGTCAGCATTTAGGAGGGGCCGAATCTACGAAATGAGTCTCTTGAACACAGACTATATAACATTTATCTTTAAATGCCTGTTTTCACATGTTTGTATGTTTGGCTGGATGATTCAAGTCATTGACATTAATAGAGATAATTTGTATACTCATTGAAGAGATATATTTACCGATATTACTCAGGTCTTAACCAGGGGGCCCCTAAAGCGGCAATACATTTTTATGCTCATGTCAGTTAAACCATTTAGACTATCAGGAATTACATGATAGTAGAAACAAAAAGGAAAAAAATAAACAAATACAGATAACTGAACAAATAACAAATCAGTAAAAAATAGGATCTTAGCCAAGATCCGAATGCAATGAAAATTGCGTAGTACTTTTGGGGCAAATACAAAACAAGTGACCTTGCCATTGGCAGGCATTCTTACAGGTAGTGTGTTTGGTAAGGGTAGTACTGTCAGTGCCTTGCTTAAACATGTGAAATTACATTTAAGCGGGAACCATGAGATAAGATTGCAAATATACGGTCAATGATTAGTTTGGCGTTTGTGAGTGACCAGTTCCACTCTGGAGATGATCTGGTGGTGGTAGAATGTTGTGGGTTGCTTTCTGGGAGAATGTCCCACTCTCTAAGACATTGCAGACCTTCCTCTAGGCTGTTGATTGTGATGATTGTGTCATTTCTGGTGACGATCAATTCAGTGTGGTGACCCCAACGATAACTAATTTTGTGGTTTCGTGGAGCTTTTGTTATTGGGAAGAGATTTTTACTGAGTTGCATGGTGCACTAAGATTAATCTGTGAAAACCCGTAAAGAGGAGAATTACGCAGGCAAATCTTGGGGTTTGCACGCAATTTCCATGATTTTTTTTTTTTACATGAAAAAAATGAATTCTCATCAAGACATCTCAATGTATTTTATCTGGCAGATAGGAGGGTTTCGGAAAGGCGATGTATTCTATTGATGGTCAGATCTGTGTTTGTAGCATCAGGTAGGAGGGTACAAAAGAGCTCTTGGGTATATGCTATCAATTGGTCAGGTTGTATCGATTCTGGAATGCCTCTTATTTTAATGTTGTTACACAGTGATCTATCCTCTAGGTCTGTGACTTTATCTTTAAGTCATTCAATTTCTTCATCCCTTTCGTTGTGGGCATCTACTAGGGTGTTAAAGGAAGTGGCGTATTCTCCCATTTTTGTATCAACATGGTCAACTCTGTCACCAAGATCATTAATCTCTGATTTGATTTGTTGCATAGAGTGATATCTGAGTGTATGGATGATCTTAATGAAAGGAGCATCTCCTTCATTAATGTATCAGAAATAGGCTGACTAGTAGTAGGAAAGTTAGCCACTGGATCTGAGATTACGTGCAGAATGTGAAGTATTAGTTTGAGAATCTGTTACAGCATGCTGTGGGTTAATATCTGTCATTCTAGGTTTAGATTTTGCTGGGCTCTCAATAGAGGAAGTAGAGAAAGAAAGGGAGACAGGCTGCAGTAAGATAGAGCTGTTTTTCTGCTTAACAGGCGTCACAGGAGAAGCTGAAGAGACGTGCCTGTGTGCTGCATGAGAGGAGGAGGATCCTGAGCTGCTGCTGCCATGCTGGGGATTGCTGTGATCCAGCCGAGGGGGAAACTCTGTTAGTTTCAGGAATTTCCTCTCAGCTTTCCTCTTCTTTGTCATCTCCCTGAGGGTCACCAGGCTGTTACCTCTCCTCTGGTCACTTTTGGAGTGTCAGGTCTGCCGCTGCTGCGTGCTGGCACTGTGAGTACAGCAGAGCTGTGTGGTTATGCAGCCATTCAGCTTCCACTTCGGCCACGCCCCCCAAACCCCAATAGATGAGCTAATTTAATAAGCTGTTGATGGGTACTGCCTTTTACACACCTTTGCCGACATACATGACCCACATACAACCCATAAAATGACAGTGAAAAAATAAATACTTGTGTAGTGCTACATCCAGAGGAGCCACTTGTATTTTTGCCCAGGGCTCCCCTTGCTTTGCCCCACAGTCAGGTACAAAGTATTTTCCACAGCCAGGTACACACACTCTTTTGCTCATTGCCTTCAATGATCAGTCTAGGGGATGTTTGTTTTTGGAGTTTTATTGTAGAACTGGGGATAGGGATTGGAAATTTAGTAGGATGCTCCAAGATTAGAACTATTCACACTGAGGACATCTAGCTGGTCTATTAGTTGAGCAGTATTGAAGTCCTGGCTGAAAGCAGATAGCTGACTTGTCTTTAAATTATAAGAACAAGTAATTTAGGAGTGGTCAAAGTCCCTTTATCGGTAATAGTAGTTGGGCTGAGCTCCTCAGGTACAGGCCTGTTAAGGCAGACTGTGGCAGTCCAAAAGTAATAGAAACTGAGCAAAGTCCTTTGCAGCAGTAAAGGTTGGACAAGCTCTTCAGTACACCTGCCATTTTTTCTTCTCAGACCCACACTGACTATCAAGCACCAGAGGGGTAGCAAAGCACACAGAGTCACTAAGATCTCTCAGTGTCTGTACTCACAAGTCCAAGAACAGAATGGCAGCCTCCCTCTAATCTTTCCAAGTGACTCTCTCTCCAGTGATGGCAGACAGCTCCCCTCAGTCAGCTTACTGTAGAACCAGATTCACTCTTCCTAACTTCAGGCCCTCAAGTTACCCACCTGAGGCCTGCATGGCAGCAAGTGCCAGGCGAGGCAAGCCTGTCTCTAGCCTGGCTGGGTGCAATCCTCTCTGGGGAGAGACACTTAAATCATGTGCTCACAGAACATAAATACCACTCGCAGCATGCAATGGGGCCACCCTCCCTGGCAACTGACCAGGGCTGTATCCATATTAATGCTGCTCATATGCCTATTTCCCTCCCAGGTTCTGGAAGGCTCTCATAGCTTCTTGAAGGTGGGCAGAACCCAAGGCAAACTCAGCAGCACCAGAGCATAATGAGCAGACATGACTAATCCATCACAGCA
Source organism: Staurois parvus (assembly GCF_062004578.1). Classification (NCBI taxonomy): domain Eukaryota; kingdom Metazoa; phylum Chordata; class Amphibia; order Anura; family Ranidae; genus Staurois; species Staurois parvus. The sequence continues at coordinate 1,408,553 of NW_028318029.1, read as the reverse complement.
CCCTGTTAAGGATAGAACACGATTAGATTTTTCCTAACAGTCTCTCTGTTTAGCAGAGAAACACAGCTATAATTGTCCTAACTTGCAAATTCTAGCACCTAACTAGGAGGGTATTGTACTACCTTCCCTTTATGCTAAAACTCTCTGCAAGAGGACTGCTGTAAAAGAAGAAAAACATACCAATTGTTTGATAGTTGACGTTTTTGCAAACTGAGACTAGGTTCACATTTTTCTGCAGTGCACCATAATGCAGTGCATGTACATTTGTGGATGTTTTGGTGTCTTCCCAGTCCATTCACTTCAATAAGCTACCTAAATGCAGTAGATGTTAATAAATGCTAATGTGCTGTACTGGAAAAATGTGAACCCATTTTTTTTTATTTGTAGTCTTGGATAGAGTAAGGAACGGTAAAAACATATCTCTTGCTTTTGTGCTGTTTGCTAAAAATGTGTTTTTCCATCTATGTACCACTTGGAAAGTACTCCCTACTTTCTGCACTGGAACTGGAGGTCCCAACAAGACCAAAGTGATCGGTGAAAAGGGACAGAGGTTCTAACTCCAGTATCAGTAGTCTGCCTAAAGACCTAAAGTGTCATCTCTAGGCAAAACCTTTTTCCCCCTTTGGATAGAGTGGAAAAGGGCTGGACTCTGTAAAATTTTTATTGCTGTTGGTGTCCCCACTGGGAAGATTCACCTCTCTGTACTGGTGACCCTTGTCACCAAAAAATAATGAGGGAACATTCTAAATTTTATAGCTGTCCCCAGAACAAGAGTTAAGGGATATTCAATAGGGGCACCTGTTCTGGGGACAACTGTTTAAGAGGGGAATCCCCCTCTCTTTGTATGATTACCTCTAACTGCCTACCGTGTTTCTAGGACAGGAAATGAAGGAAAATCTCAATAATAGCACACACAGGAAAAAAAAAAAACCTGGTAGGGGTTTTAACTATTCCCTATTCTGTACAAGAAAAAGTGTTTGCTATACATACACATTATTCTTCCTCAAGCCACCATTGTTTCCACCCTGTTTTCCAGGCTAAAATTCACCTTAAATTTTCACCCTGGGGTAAAGGAAAGCAAGACTGATGTATTAACTTGATTCTTTAAGCCTGAAGTATGAGCTTCAAATGAGCTATAAAGTAGCTCATTATTTAGGCCCAACTTCTATGGTGACTGCCACACCTATTCAGTTGAAACTGGTTTCTCCCCAGCAAACACTGTTTACGTTTGCAGTCATAAAACACAGAATTCTAGATTGAAACAATTGCTCAAGACTGAAAGAGCAATATACATTTCCATACAGATAATTTGTTTCTCATATGTATTTATGGACATCTTTAATACTAAAATTTACTTTGAGCCCATACCCATATACCAAGGTACTCAGGGTACCAATATTAAAACACCTCTTTTGGGCTCCTGCACTTACCTCTCTGAGCATGCCTTTTACACATTACTGGTGATTTGCTCTCTTACCTGACAACAAAGTTCCCCATGGTTACTTCCTTTTTTCCTTTTTCTGATTTTGGCCCTCACTTTGGGTGTATTGCCCAGACCATTTTCTAACCTTTATTTTGTGAAAAAGTTTTTATGTATCTTGGTACTGGTAACAAGTTGGTCTGCATCATATTCCCTGTATTTATTATGGTGGTTAGCGATGACTTGGCTTGAATTTTGTTACCTGTATCCTGGTCTGCTTTTCCTATGCTTGATATTCTGGTTGCAACCTGTCTTCTGGCTTCGCATCACTTTCCAACTTCAGTCTGACTTATCCCAATACATGGTATGCTCCAGCTTTGATTGTAAATATATTAGAATTAGATGAATTCACAGTCAGTTTTCCCTGTCTGTGTTAAAGGAGTCTGCTTTTTTTTTAGGCTCAAGCATTTCGTGCCTAGCTGTCTATCTTCATGAATACCTTTGCTGTTTTATTAAAATGTATTGCTTTATAGGTACATGCAACAAATAATGTTAGGACTGAATAGTTTTTAAAATGGTTTTTCTAATGTTGACTAGTTAGTTTTATTCTCATGAAATATTATAGGGTGACAAAAGTTTCTTTCCAATACATTAAAAGTTAAAAATTTCATTCAGTTCAGTTTCATTTTATTTAACTTCTGCAATTCCTCTTTTTGCATAAAAATAACTATATGTGTCATAGTAACTTGTTGTTATATATTTGTAATTGTACAAATTTAAACCCTATTATTCCAATTTAAATATATTTTACTGTATATGTACTGGAGAAACCATATGCTTAAAGTAATCCTGTTAAACAACTGTTCCCCTGTCCTAGAGGTGCCTGTGAGCACACATAGATGCCTTCCAGTCTCTGCCCCATCTGTGTACCATTAGGATGATGGAGAATGGTGTCTACATCCCACTGTATTTGAATGTTGCCCTAGGTAATTACAGTGTACATCTTTATAAAAGATACTAGCTTGCTGGCCATTAGTAACAGGCATTTTCATGAATTTGTAGAATATGGTAACTACACTGGTCATATGGCTTTGCACTTAATGCTCTCTACTATGGACACAATAATTGATGTTGTGTGCACTAGTTTTTGCTTAGCAGCACCTGACTCACAACCTAAAGAAGCCCCTAAGGGCTCTAAAAACCTCAAGACTTTTCTAATACATGCACAGATTGATTGTGCTTTTTATGAGAACTGGTTCTAACCTGAAAGGATATTTAACCTTTTTGCTGGTATATATTATTTAGCAAAGAAATTTAAAAAGAAATGGACTGCTCATTAGTGAACCTTGCCATGTTCATTCTCAATCAATTCCTTACAGTTCCTACTTAGTATGTGCCTTCTATAAATATTTCTCTTGTTAGGCATCTGGAAGCCCTTGCAAGTCCAGTCCTGCAGTCGGCTGTTGCTGCTACGTCTGTTTGTTCAGACTACTGCTACCTGGACAAGTCAAATGGAACAGAGACCAAGAACCTGTCTTTGAAGACCCTCTCCTCTTATTACAATTGCAGCTTTTGCTCTCTGCATTTCTTGTTTTGTGCTGACACTCTGGAGAATGTCAATAGCCAAGGCTCTAGCAGGTCCCTTATCTTTGTGCAGATACACTGGAGTTTGTGGTTAAAAAACATGGTCTGCTAAACCTGCTTGTATGTCTCTTACACATACCTTTTGATAGTGAATGCCTATATAGAGAATACTTTGATGAATCCATCAAGTAAGTCACTGTTTAAAAGAAACACCCACCCCATAAGGAAAAAGCCTCCTACTTTCGCTCTCCCCAGGTGTCAACTTCCAAAGCAAGGTTTAACACCTCCTTTCTTCACAAGTCATGAACTCCCAAGTCCACCAAGCCTGCTCAGAAGCTTCCTCAAATTTAAGGTATGTCTCCACTCCTCAGAGTGGGGGACATCTGTTGGTGATTTGTATGAGTCTGGATTCAAGATGTCTGGAATCTCTGGGTTCAATCTGTCATTTCAAAGGGATACATCATAGTCTTTATCTCTAAAAAAGATTTCTTTATGTACCCATATTCTGGATAGAATTAATAGGATCTGTTATTGCTTCTCTCAGATAAGGGGAATTGCTGATATACAAGATGCCTATTTATGCATTCCCCTCTTCCTCTCACATTAACAGTTTCTACATTTGCTGTGGGAGACCAACACTTCCACTTTGTAGCACTACCATTTCGCACACCTCTGTACCACAAGTGTTCACAAAACTGGTTGCTCCAATTCTGGCTTTCCTGCGAACACAGGGACATTATATAAATCATAGAATGAGGGCCGAACATCTTTTCAGTGTTTGGCTTTGGTTATAGATGAGTGCCAAAAATGACTGTAGAGTATGGAGAAATCATAATAAAACAATTTAGACATCATCAGCACTCTGTTGCAAACATATAACACTCAAGGCAATGTTTCAGGGCTGCACATTGTCTCTCCCGCTCAAGGTATTGTGTCGCACTGAAGAAGGGAACCTGTGTGTCCCAGAAATGTTGGCGTATTTGTGTGTATATGTTTGCAACAGAATGCTGGTGACACCTTTTCATTTTCCAAGCAAGCCATGTCACAGGTAACTTAAAAAGACCTACCACTGAAAGAATCCTCAGCTACAAACTTGTCTGCTAATGTCCAATGTTTCTTCACACCTTTGGCTGAATACTCAACTTTCTGCTTTCCAGCCCTCACACCATCCATAATACCTGGGTGAAATATTAGATAGAGACGAGAAGCTAGTTGGGTTCTGCACCTGACTGCCCTCTCCACTTATCTGGGTGTAAGAGTACTCACATTGTCATCTCCTGATAGCTCAATGGTTTGGTGGCTGCCTTCAGACCTTTTGCTGGGCTGGTTCCTTCCCTGCTCTTCAGGATTGACCTTCCTTGGAGATGTTGGTACAGTGGAGATCCTCTTCTCTAGTGCCTGCCTGTAAGCAGGTCTCTACCCTGGGCCCCCTCCCAGGCTCCACACTCCATCCTCTCTCTACATCTTCCACCCAACACTAACCTGACTCTGCACAGGCTCTGCCACTTTTACCCTGGACACTATGCCCAGCGCTCTGTCAGGGGATTAGCCAGGGTCCCTCAAACATGCAGATCTGGGCCTCCTCCTCTCCTCCACACTCCTCTTCCAGAAAGTTCTGTAAGTTTCTGGGGGGGTGGAAGGGCTCCAGAAGCCCTGACCTGTTAGAGCCTCCCAGCCTGTCCTGAGGTGACCTCTACCTCGCTCCCAGGCTGATTCATCCCAGGCTACTACTCAGTCTTTGCCTAAAAAAATTAAATAACAAACTCTCTCTGGCTAAGCCAGAGGGAGCTACACATAATATTATGCTATAAGGAAATAATAATAGTGTAAACTCAATACATGCAATGACCTAAAAAATATAAAAATTGAAAACCAAATATAAACACAAATAAAACTGTGTTGTGTGCTTAAAAATCATTCATACATTAAAGTGTGTGTAATGCCATACTATGTTTTCAAAATAAAGATACACATAGAAGAGTGGATATATGTACAGATGGACAAATGTGTATATGGACCATAATGATCTCAAACGAAAGCGTACATTAAAGTGTATATAATACAAACCTAGTACTCCCTCTCAAAATAGAAGTAAACATAAAGAAGTGTGTATATTCATGCAGATGGACAAATGTACATACGGACTATAATAAATAAACAAGCATAAAAATGTTATTTAATATTGCAAACAAATATAATAAAGCCGAATAAAGCAAATTATTTGTTCAAAATGTCCATACAGTTGGATAAATATTCTGGTGAACAGTCCAAAATCAAGATGAACAATCCCAAAGGAAAAGGAAGACACACTTCAAAGTGTGAGACAGAGAGCATTCAGTATACCAGGAATAGAGGGTGCCAGGCAATCATACCACCCACATGTAAGGTAAACTCCTTACCAGAGACTCTGATCCCACAGAAATTATAAAGCACCTTGCTGTGGGACAGCAAGGTTAATATTTAGATACGCCACTCCATCTAGTTATGATCCTGTATAAGTGTGCTCAGCACAAAGAAGTTAAAAACAAGATGGTACCACCATCATGCAGTATGTTAAAACTAAGGGCTTTTAGTATGGTAATATACTTACAATAAGAAGACAATCACAGGCATATAACAAAGGATAAGCACTGCTGGATTCCTGCCAGAGAGCGTGATAATGCCACGTGTTCTAACGCGTTTCACTGTAAACAGCATTTTCAGAGGATAGAGGCATCTTGTAAACGGCGTCTTCAGAGGATAATGTGTAAACTGCGTCTTCAGAGGATAGAGGCCCATAGATTGCCCAGTACTTTCCCTGGCATAATGGATCTCCAATCCTTCCCTAGGATTGGGAAACACTTTCCTTCACATACCCTGGAAGATGGTGACAGTGGATGCCAAACTTACAGGCTGAGCAAAGTTTACAATTCCTTGACTGTGCAAGGGACGTGGACCCTTCAGAAGTTGAAATGTTTCAACAATATTCTGGAGCTGAGAGCCACCAGATTATCACAGGACTTACCAGCCAGGGGGCAGTCAGACAATGCCGTATCAGTGACCTACTGAAAAAGTCAAGGGGACACTAGAAGTCAAGCTGACCTAGAAAAAAACAAATCTGACATTCTCCTAAACAGAAATTCCCATTCCAGTTCTCTTGACCATCCCTGAAATTGACAGATCGCAGGGGGGCTTCCTAAACTGTCAATGCCTAATCCCCAGGGGAGTGGTCTTTGCACTCAGATTTTTAGGAATCTCTGTCAAAGGTGGGGAAAACCAGATGTAGGCATCCTGGTCCTCCAGGTTGAACAAATTAATGACCAAAACTGGGGATCCTCTAGCTCTCTATGTAGATGCTCCCAGTGATTCCTTGGACTCAGTTCAAATGGGGATATGCCTTCCCTCCAATGAAAATCCTCTATCTACACAAGATAGAGCAAGAAAGGGTCCTTGTGACCGGAGTCATAATTGATCATATGTACAGCACCATAGCAGTTGCAGATCAAACAGAGGCTAAAGTTAAATTCAGTCCGGTAATTCACTTGCAATAGCCGAGGCCTGAACATCCACCTGGTAAATCTTGAGGAAGCTGGATTTTCTTGCTCTGAGTAAGGTGGAAATAATCAAGTCAGAAATACCCCTATCCTTAATTAATTGGGTCTCCACATCTATGACGTTAAAGCCAGTGACTAAGAAACAAGATGTAACAGGGGGCCTTGGCCTAGTGAGTCTGGTCTCTTTTGAAGAGGCCAAGGCTCCTACTCCAGAAGCCTGAGTATGCTCTGCATTCCCTCCCACTTCCTGTCTCATGGGAGGCTTGCAGAGCAGTGCAATCCGTTTTGCCAGTGTTCCTGTGCAGAGATGTGAGTCAAACTGACGATATGCTGCATAATTCTACACAGCTCCACACTGGACATGCAAATGTGATCACATTCCTGGTATGTCTGGAATGTAAATGTTTTTTCTTTCTTTTTAAGTAGTATTAACCCTTTTGCTGCCAATCATTTTTGAGTTTTTGCACACATTTAGGCCTGAAGATTCATTAAAACCCCCAAACGTGATATATTTTCTGAAAATAGACACATTATAGAATAAAGTAAATAGTGGTAGTTACATGATATTAGCACAATGGTTTAGGAAACACAAAATTGAAAGACTATAGGCACATGTTTTTACTTTCAACTGCTTGGTTAATTTTGCTCTCTCCCCCCAGCATGGACGTGTCAGCTTTGTAGCCTTTTAGTCTTTAATTTTAAACACAGAGCAGGAACATAGGAAGAGCGGAGAGAGCTGGGCACAGAACATCTCTGGTACTGTTGCAAACTTTGACTTCTCCACAGTGCCTGAAACTACAGTGTTCAGTTAGGGCTTGTTTTAAATCTTCTAGAGATATATTTAATCCAAAGATGTCTTCAGCAAAGATAACCAGTGAAGAGTGACATGCTTAGCGTCAGTGTGACAGATGTGTTGGATCCCACCATTAAGGAGAAAACCAGCTGCTCACCTTAACAGCATGACCCCTGAACCAACAGGAAAGTCATGACACGCTTTCCCCTAAGGGGTAAATCCTGGATGAGACCGCTGCTCCTGGTGCTGGAAGCGGTTGAAAAGTATGGTATGTATGTCAAATCAAAAAGGTAACAGAATAGTGCTCTCCTTTTTAAAAGTTTATTGAACAAAGAAAATAAAATCACACGCACATGATTCAGCACTGTCTCCAGTGCGTATAATAGCACTTGTGTAGAATAAACACTGATCTTAGATAGCTGAGGGTGACATTATCAACATGGCTGCACCTCCCATACACTTTACGTCCTGAACGTCAGTGGGAATGGAACCTCAACATCAACCCACATTGAAATAGCGCTGCCTCTACCTAGGAGACCTAGAGTGCTGCTGATCACTTGCGATGGAACATTGGGATAGAAAAAGCAGAGTTCCTGGTATCGGTAACCACACAAATCCTTACAAAATTCAAACTAAAAATATGTAAATTAATATAAACAATGTGGGAATGACTGAAATGAGTCATATAATATATCAAATGGCAATTAGAAAAAACACTCTGCAAGCTATAATTTAAATTTAAAACAACAAAAACAAAATATGAAAACGCATTAAATAAATTTGTTAAAATGGTAACTGGACAAAAATTTGTCCTGTAAAAAATACATGCATAAAACCCGTGGCTATCTATCACAGTATATAGACTATAATATTAAATTACAAAATAAAACAAAAATTATCTATTAGAGATAAAACCATTTAAATCATATTCGACATTTAAACCTGTGGGAGCAAGAACATTGGTTTTGTATATACAATCTGATTCTCTATGGCTGAGCTGTCCAATGTAAATCTCCCCTCCAATACTTGCCAACTTTCTCAGTACTCCAGAATTTCAAACTACCAGGGTCTTTATTACGGTGAATTTTGAAATGTTTAGAAACACTATGGGTTTTAACCCTCTTTTTAACATTATTCACATGCTCTCCTAGAGGGGTCTGGATGTCCTTCTGACATATCGGAGGCCACATTTACACTCCAACATATACACAGCACCCTGGGTGCTACAAGTAATAAGCTCTTTTATTGTATATTCAGTATTTGTCACAGAAGATAAAAATTGCTTATGTTTTTTTTTGTTAACTTGGGAATGTTTGCAAGCTGTGCACAGGGCCCCTTACACAGCTTTAGGCTTGGGCTTCCCCGGCCTGACCACCAACATTCTCTAAAGCCCGCCCACTCCTGTATACCCATGGCTCTCCCACATCTGTATACACATATCACCCCTACACCTGTATGCACTCAGGCCCCCCACATCTGTACACCCTCAGCCCCCTTCACACCTGTACACACTCGGCCCCTCCAACACACACCTGTATACAATCAGCACCCCCCCCAAACACACACACACACTACATACACACATCTGTATACAATCAGCACCCCCCCAAACACACACACACTACATACACACATCTGTAAACACACACAGCTCCAGCCCCCCCCCCCCCTTACGCAAACAGCCCCCTCTCTTTGCTTGCACACACAGCCCCTAGTTGTAAATGAGGTATTCCTAGTCCCAGCTCTTGTTACAGAAGGCTGACACATCGCTGAGACAGAGGAGCTGCAGCCAATCATAGCACATAACATAGCACAAGCAGCAAGAAGTAGCCAGAGGTGGCAGTAATGAGCTTGATGTGTGAGCTCAGTGACACAGAGCTGCAGCAGCTGCCAACTTCTCCTCTGTAGTGCACCACGCAGCTTGCCTGCACCCGCTCCTGCCTTCTCTTGGCCTTGTAGGTGTCCAAGCACCTGGATGCTCAGGTCCCCTACATTTGTATCGGCTGTCCCCCCCCCCCCGATGGGGGCTCTGGCTGTGCATTTACCACAGACATAAAAACCAGACAAGAAAGGAAAACGTTTGTTCTATGTATGTGTATGGAGATTTGCCACCCCTGGTGCTAAAACATCTCTGAGGTTAATTACTTTCATAGAAATAAATTTAGGATGGGAAGATAAAACAGGACTGAGAACCCTGTCTTTTTGTAAAATACTCCAATTTTTGCCCAATTAGCTTTTCAATTATCTTATTTCACATTATAATCCAAGATCATTTTATACTCATTATTATTGGGGATTTTAATTTGGGAGTTGGACACATGAGAATTCCTATCATAGGTCTAACTCTTCGGATTTCTGAGTCAACGGCTACTTTATTGTAACCCTTCTGTAAGAACCTACCAGCTAGTAACTGAGATTGGGAAATAAAATCCTCCTCCAAAGAACAATTACACCTAAGATGGATAAACTGCCCCCTGGGAACGTTACATAACCACGTTTTGTGATGGCAGCTATTCAGAGATATATAGCCATTACTTTCCGTTGATTTGTAATACAATTCGTGTTCAAAAATGGCCATTCTCCTTGTAAATTTCTAAATCAAGGAGCACCGTATGATTTACTATTGCCATTAAGTTTTTGCATTAATAACTCCAGGCTATCAGTTTCACCATCCCAAATTATGAATAGATTGTCTATATATCTTTTATAGAACACAAGTTGACTAGGACAACCTTGAAAAACCACATAATCCTCCCCAGCAATAAAAAGGATGGCTACACTGGGGGAAAACCGAGCGCCCATCCCCACCCTTTCACTTGGGAAAATAAAGATTTGATATAGGACATGACTCTTTTTCCCTTTTCCCCATTTCTTTATTTTTAGTTTGATTATTACATATCAACAGTTTTGTAATGATATGTGTGGTTACCGATACCAGGAAGTCTGCTTTTTCTATCCCAGTTTTCCTTTGCGAGTGATCAACAGCGTCCCAGGTCTCCATGGTAGAGGTGGGACTATTTTAATGCAGGTTGATATTGAGGTTCCATTCCCGCTTATGAAGTCCCACCCAGGATGTAACATGTAAGGGAGGTGCAGCCATGTTGATGTCAGCCTCAACTATCTAAGATCAGTGTTTATTGTACACAAGTGCTTTTATATGCACCGGAGACAGTGCTGAATCATGTGCGTGTGATTTTATTTTCTTTGTTCAATTAAACTTTTAAAACAGAGAGCACTATTCTGTTGCCTTTCTCATTTGACATACATGCCATACTTTGCTACCGCGTCCAACACCCGGAGCAGCGGTCCCAGTGGTCTCATCCAGCATTTACCCCTTAGGGGAACGCTTGTCTTGACTTTCCCATTGCTTCAGGGGTCGTGCTGTTAAGGTGAGCAGCTGGTTTTCTCCTTGGTGGTGGGATCCAACACATCTGTCACACTGACGCCATGCATGTCACTCTTCACTAGTTATCTTTGCTGAAGACATCTTTGCATTGAATATACAATATATTGCCGAAATATAGGGACAACCCTCCAAATCATCGGATTCAGGTGCTCCAACCACCTCCATGGCCACAGGTGTATAAAATCAAACACCTAGGCATTTGGACTGCTTCCACAAACATTTTTGAAAGAATGGGTCACTCTCTGAAGCTCAGTGAATTCAAGTGTGGTACCATAATAGGCTGCCACCTATGCAGTAGGTCCATCCGGAAAATTTCCTTGCTACTAAATATTCCACGGTCAACTGTTATTGGTCTTATAACAAAGTGGAAGCAAATGGGAACAACAGCAACTCAGCCACGAAGTGGTAGGCCACATAAAATGACAAAGCGTGGTCAGTGCATGTTGAAGTCGCCAACTGTCTGCAGAGTCAATAGCTAAAGACCTCCAAACTTCATGTGTCCTTCAGCTTAGCACAACAACAGTGTGTAGAGAGCTTCATGGAATAAGTTTCCATGGCCAAGCAGCTGCATCGAAGCCTTACATCACCAAGTGCAATACAAAACGTTGGATACAGTGGTGTAAAGCACGCTGCCACTGGACTCAAGAGCAGTGGAGTTGTGTTCTCTGGAGTAACGAATCATGCTTCTCTGTCTGGCAATCCAATGGACATGTCTGGGTTTGGCAGTTGCCAGGAGAACGGTACTTTCCTGACTGCATTGTGCTGAGCGTAAAGTTTGGTGGAGGGGGGGATTATAGTGTGGGGTTGTTTTTCAGGGGTTGGGCTTGGCTGCTTAGTTCCAGTGAAGGGAACTCTTAAGGCATCAGTATACCAAGATATTTAGGACAATTTCATGCTCCCAGCTTTGTGGGAACAGTTTGGGGATGGCCCCTTCCTGTTCTAAAATGACTGTGCACCAGTGCACAAAGCAAGGTCCATACATGGATGAGTGAGCTTGGGGTGGAGGAACTTGTCTGGCCTGCACAGAGTCCTGACCTCAACCTGATAGAATACCTTTGGGGTGAATTAGAGCAGAGACTGCGAGCCAGGCCTTTTCATCTGATATCAGTGTCTGACCACACAAATGTGCTTCTGAAAGAATGGTCAAACATTCCCATAGACACACTCCTAAACCTTGTGGACAGCCTTCCCATGAGAGCTGAAGCTGCTATAGCTCCAAAGGGTGGGCCAACTCAATATTGAACCCTACAGACTAAGACTGGGATGCCATTAAAGTTCATGTGCATGTAAAGGCAGGCATCCCAATACTTTTGGCAGTATAGTGTTTCTCTACTGACTTATTTATTTTTCTATTGGTTTGCACTGCACTTTTTCATTTTATATATCAGCTTTAAGGGCATTGTGAAAACTGACTTTAGTGTTTGGTTTACCTCCATTTTTGTTGATATTCATTGGTATTTTTGGTTTGCACTGATTGTGTTTTGCTGCTTTGTTTTAAATCCTATTTACTGTTTCAAATGTATATAATTATCTAAATATCAATGACCTGGGCCACAGTTCTACTGACAGTATAAAATTGGTGGGGAAAAAAATGTGAGTTGACAGACTTCCTAGTAAACTTGATGAGTTTTAAAGCAGACAGCCATCAGGCACAACTCGGCCTGATCCCAGGCTGTTCTTAAATCTGGTCAGTTGGTTCAAGACAATTTCCGTAGGCTTCTTATATGAATTGTATTGTACATAAAAAAGACTATTATTATTCAAGATAGCAGAACTGATTCATATTTATAAAATATTCCTACTGAGAACCAAAACAGTTTGCTAGGCATTAGGAAATTCTTACAGATAAATGGTTGCAATTTTTTTATGTGTCCAGAACAGCAAGGAGCTTAGACTTTCATCTCTGTATACACAGAGGTCATTGGACTGTGGTTCATTCATGTTTCTGTTTCTCTGTGCTTGCTTTTGGTGAACCATTTTTTAAATGCAGACAGATGTGTCATGGTGATAATTTAATAGACTCAGTGGGGATTGCAAGAGATTGCAGTGCACTTTCCCGCTGCAGTCTTAAAAATCCCAAATGCATCTGATTGCAGTTTGCATATTTTTTTATTTCCTTCAAAGTAGCAAATCTATTTGGTAACCTGACTATATACAAAGAGATTTGTGTCTTAGAAAACACAGACCTTTCGTTGTATACCTTAAAATGGTTGGTGACCTTATGACTACATGCATCTATACAAATCGCAGACAAACAGATTTTCTGTATTACACCATACAACCTGATCAAAATTATATATTGAAATCACTTACTCTAGACACCATTGGTCGCAGCTGTCAGAAAATCCTCTGAGCAGTTTACAGGCAAAGGGGCTTTTACCAATTCTGATGCAGCAGATGAATAGAAAACTGGTACAGCATATGCAGATTAAAATATGAAGTGTTTCATGTCTGTTAGGGTGAAATGTGCCACAAATTGGTTTCACAATTTTCAGAATGAAGTATCTGGGTTTTAGAGCAGTGTGTGAGCTTTCCATTCATCTACTGCTTTGAACCTGATCAAAAATGTTCACAAGTACTTTAGTTGTTTTCCCAACCCAGCCATTAATATAGCATACTTCCTAGGACTTAACATCCAAGCACATGTTTCAATAATCATTTTAAATTACATTTCATTAGTATTATTTTATTAAAACTGGGTTTCATAACTGTAATGTTTTACCAAATAAAAGTTGAGCTAAAAGTTGGAGAATGAATGGAACCAGACTTTTCAAACCTTTGCTAATCACACATATTATCTAAGCCATGGAAATTTGATTTGTGCATTTGCCAAGTGAAACTGTAATTGCTACTCTAGAAGCATTAGTGGAGGCCTTTCAGTGTTAATTGCATATTTTAACCAATAACAACACGCTAACCCAAAGAATACAGTCTTATGGTGCCTAACAGCTTGATAAACAGCTGTGGTTGTAAATAGTATTGTGGTTGTAGTGACAACATAAATGACATAATCAAGGAACTATTGATTGGTGGTTGACAGTGGAAGACTTCTATAGTCTTTGAGCAGCTATCAATTGATGTAGCTACAAAGAAAAAAACCTATAATTTGTACCATTGTGTCCCATGTATAAACAGAGTGGCTAAACAGGAAAAATATACTGTATACCTGTTGGGTAAATGGTTAACTCTGAAAGTGAAACAATTACAACTAATAGAACTAACCCAAGCATCACAAATGATAATCTAATGGTGTAGGAGTGGAGAAAAACACATTGACATAAGTGGAAGTCTCCAGCATTTGTCATAGATATTTCCCGTAATAAAAATGTTTCCAACACAAATGGCAACGTGTGTAATTAAGAATCAGATTTGAAATTAATTTCTGAACATAAGAGTCATGACAGGCATAGACAGATTTCTTCACTTTATCATATGCGTAGCATCAGTTTAGGATTTCCTAGTAGAAAGATCGGAGTGAATAGAAATATTAATTAACCATGTTTAGGAATACTGGAGGCAAGGATGCAACATTTGATATCATTGTAATGTTTGTAATGTCACCTGTTATGCGTGTCAGAATCCTAGGTGTTTGCCATCTCACCATATGTATATGTTGGGAGGGGTTGTTGTGATTGGTGTTTTTGTTGTGTATCTGGTAACTGTGTTATCTGGGGTGGGGGGCTAACTAGTTATGGGAGGTCAGCAGCACCCTGTGAACATTGCCCACTCCCTACCTTCATGTCAGCTGCAGAGCATGGAACTGGGGTGGCTGCTGCTTCTGTAATCTTTCGACCACTGCAAGGCATCGCAGGAAGAAGCCAGACAAAGGCAGACGGACTTGCATAGAAAAAGAGGAAAAGCTAGAGAAGAACTACAGAGAAACAAAGAGGCATGGTATGTGCTGCTGTTTTTGTATGTGAAGTGCCTTGAATTTGATATTTTTTCATAAATGCTTTCATAAAGTCAAATATTTTCTTTTTTCTATTTTGGTTGTTTTCAAATCCATATTTAACAATCTAATTTAACTGGTATCTGTTTTGCTTAGGTTAAATGTCATGTTTGTTTTTATACCTTTACATTGCTAAAAAAAAAACAGTTTGGCTTTTTTTTCTCTTTTTAATTCCTTGGGCAGTGAAGATCATCTTTCCAAAATAAAAGTTTGGTTCACCCAATGGACATACACTTTTTAGCCACCCTAAGTCATAATAATATTAGTTAATTTGTGTTGGATTTATTATACAGTATTTGGCCTTATACGGGGGGGTCTTCAAAAAGTTTCTGTGTGTATGTATGTGTGTGTATATGTATGTATGTGTGTATAGATATATATCAATATATATATATATATATACAGTCAGGTCCATAAATATTGGGACATGGACACAATTCTAACATTTTTGGCTCTATACACCACCACAATGGATTAGAAATGAAACAAACAAGATGTGCTTTAACTGCAGACTGTCAGCTTTAATTTGAGGGTATTTACATCCAAATCAGGTGAACGGTGTAGGAATTACAACAGTTTGCATATGTGCCTCCCACTTGTTAAGGGACCAAAAGTAATGGGACAGAATAATAATCATAAATCAAACTTTCACTTTTTAATACTTGGTTGCAAATCCTTTGCAGTCAATTACAGCCTGAAGTCTGGAACACATAGACATGACCAGACGCTGGGTTTCATCCCTGGTGATGCTCTGCCAGGCCTCTGCTGCAACTGTCTTAAGTTCCTGCCTGTTCTTGGGGCATTTTCCCTTCAGTTTTGTCTTCAGCAAGTGAAATGCATGCTCAATCGGATTCAGGTCAAGTGATTGACTTGGCCATTGCATAACATTCCACTTCTTTCCCTAAAAAACTCTTTGGTTGCTTTTGCAGTCTGCTTTGGGTCATTGTCCATCTGCACTGTGAAGCGGCGTCCAATGAGTTCTGAAGCATTTGGCTGAATATGAGCAGATAATATTCCCCGAAACACTTCAGAATTCATCCTGCTGCTTTTGTCAGCAGTCACATCATCAATAAATACAAGAGAAGCAGTTCCATTGGCAGCCATACATGCCCACGCCATGACACTACCACCACCATGCTTCACTGATGAGGTGGTATGCTTAGGATCATGAGCAGTTCCTTTCCTTCTCCATACTCTTCTCTTCCCATCACTCTGGTACAAGTTGATCTCGGTCTCATCTGTCCATAGGATGTTGTTCCAGAAGTGTTAAGGCTTTTTTAGATGTCGTTTGGCAAACTCTAATCTGGCCTTCCTGTTTTTGAGGCTCACCAATGGTTTCCATCTTGTAGTAAACCCTCTGTATTCACTCTGGTGAAGTCTTCTCTTGATTGTTGACTTTGACACACATACACCTACCTCCTGGAGAGTGTTCTTGATCTGGCCAACTGTTGTGAAGGGTGTTTTCTTCACCAGGGAAAGAATTCTTCGGTCATCCACCACAGTTGTTTTCTGTGGTCTTCCGGGTCTTTTGGTGTTGCTGAGCTCACTGGTGCGTTCTTTCTTTTTAAGAATGTTCAAACCAGTTGTTTTGGCCACGCCTAATGTTTTTGCTATCTCTCTGATGGGTTTGTTTTGTTTTTTTCAGCCTAATGATGGCTTGCTTCACTGATAGTGACAGCTCTTTGGATCTCATCTTGAGAGTTAACAGCAAAAGATTCCAAATGCAAATAGCACACTTGAAATGAACTCTGGACCTTTTATCTGCTCACTGTAACTGGGATAGTGAGAGAATAACACATACCTGGCCATGGAACAGCTGAGAAGCCAATTGTCCCATTACTTTTGGTCCCTTAACAAGTGGGAGGCACATATGCAAACTGTTGTAATTCCTACACCGTTCACCTGATTTGGATGTAAATACCCTCAAATTAAAGCTGACAGTCTGCAGTTAAAGTACATTTTGTTCGTTTCATTTCAAATCCATTGTGGTGGTGTATAGAGCCAAAAATGTTAGAATTGTGTCCATGTCCCAATATTTATGGACCTGACTGTATATATATCTCTATATATATATATATATATATATATATATATCTATACACATTCACAGTTACCGGCCGCTTTATTAGGTGCAACTGTTCAATTTCTTGGTAACACAAATTGCTAATCAGCCAATCACATGGCAGCAACTCAATGCATTTAGGCATCTAGACGCGGTGAAGACAACGTGCTGAAGGTCAAGCCAAACATCAGAATGGGAAAGTAAGGGGATTTAAGCGACTTTGAATGTGGCACAATTGTTGGCACCAGACGGCTGGTCTGAGCATTTCAAAATCTGCTGATCTACTGGGATTTTCATGCACAACCATCTCTAGGGTTTACAAAGAATGGTCCAAAAAAGAGAAAATATGCAATGAATGGCAGTTGTGTGAATGAAAATGCCTTGTTGATGACAGAGGTCAGAGGAGAATGGGAAAATTGGTTGCTGCAACATTCAAAAGGAAGGGTCAGAATTTGGTGTAAACAACATGAAAGCATGAATCCATCCTGTCTTGTATCAACGGTTCAGGCTGGTGGTGGTGGTGGTGTAATGGTGTGGAAGATATTTTCTTGGCACCAGCAAGGTGTACTTAATAAAGTGGCCAGTGTATGTGTACTGTGTATATATGTGTGTGTGTGTGTGTGTGTATGTATGTATGTGTATATATATATATATATATATATATATATATATACTATATATAATAGAGTTTACAAAAGTGCCAAAACTTTCTGAAGAACCCTCGTACAATACGCTCTTATTTTAAAGGGCTAATTCTTAAGAAAAGTAACCTATGCCAACCAATACGTAACCAGCTAGTGCTGGTCTAACTTATGAAGAAATAATTCTAATTGATTGCTAATGGATGCTTCAATTAGATACTAGCACTTAGGAATATGAGTGCATACAGAGGATGTGCCTATTATATTTTTCTGACGAATCAAGATTGGAATCCTTTTTACAGTTCTCAAAATAACTTTGTTAAGCCTTTATAAACGTATTAAATTATTGCATGAATGGTTTTAAATGTCACCAGACGGCAACTACTGTAAGTCACAAGCTGTATTAGAAGATTTCACTATCTTAAATAAAAAAACTTAAGTATTTGAACCTTTAGTGAAATGATATCTTGAAAAGAGGATAAATTAAGTCAGGCTGTGCAATCCTTTAATTATATAAAAGATCAGTTAGAATTTTTTGTTTTCTTAGCAAACTTTAGTTTTTCTATTGAGGATCATGATAGTGATTTCTTCCTCTCCATCCTTATCCTCTCCCCACCTCTTTCACCTATTACTATTAATCAGTTACACTAGCAAAAGTACTACGCAAGCCCCTGATCAGTTACACCTTCTAAACCACTACTGTCTTAAATGTCTGTTTTCCTTTTGTCCTGGACCAATACAACACAACAGATCTGACTACTCAGTCTACCCAAGTGCCTGCTCTCCTTTCCCTGTAACTGGCTCATCCACATCACTCCTTTCTTTGACAATGCACCCCCTCTTAGACTGCTGTGTTCCTTGTTCAAATCCATCCCTCTCCTGCCCACTCATAATCACTGAGATGGAGTCATACATGCCCGCTGGTTACCCTAGCAGCCAAGGTGTTTCTGCAGTCCCTCTAAGTCTGCAGCTCCCTAAGTGGCATGGTGGAGAAGATTCTTTATGTGCCTGGAATGATAATGAAGAGGAATGCATAGAGCCTGGAAGGCTCTAATTCTGGAGGAGACCTGCTTCAGTTCCCCAGCAGCTGAATGATAGTTGTGAGAAATGGAGTGGAGCACCTCTTTTCTCCCCACCCAACCAGCCTGTCTGTCCGCCCATTTTCCCACAATTTGGACAGTCGTAATTTACTTTAGTCTTGCAGGACCAGCACAAGATGGTTTATATCAAGTGCGTTTTTAAATTATTTTCTTTGAACTTTTTAATAAATAATCTTTAATGTGTTGCCTATTTTTAAACCTTTTTCTAGGTTCTTTCACAAAGCAGAACAATTGGATACATTTGCACAATTGAAGTATTGATCAAATAACACATGTACTGTAGCAGGAAATACTAAATTATACCTAAGGCAAGGCTTCATCAATTGGGTACATATCTCTTAAGATTCAGCTGAGAAGAACAACCACATTTTTCAGTCATAGTGCAAATATTTAAACCATCTTGTCCAAATGGCTGACAAAAATTGGGCAGGCCATGTTAGCAAGAAATAATGAACAAACCAGAAAAAGAGGGGGTAGAGAAAGATGAAGAGAAGGAAAGCAAAAAGAGTTAAAACCAAACACTTTAGTGTTGCACATCAAATTTTCCCCTCCCCTTAGCAACCCCCCATTAGATCAGATTGCTCTTGTATCCATACTCCCCATTAGATCAGAGCCCTCTAAATCAGCACACCTCCCACCTTGAATTAGAGAACCCCCATTAGATTAGAGTCCCTTTATATTAGTATCCCCCTTAGTGACCCCCCCACCTTAGAGACCCCCATTAGATCAGAGACCCCCTTTATATCAGCACCCCCTGCCCCTTAAAGACTCCATTAGATTGCCATACCAGGCAGGAACCACTGCAAGCCAGGAAGTGGGAGCCAGAGTTGGGGGGGTGGAGCTGGAAGGTGGAACAGCTCTGCATAATGCTGTTTTCCTCCCACTGTGTACAGCAGCACAGTATGTGTCTGGGTTTTTGGCAGACTGAATCCTGGACACATGATTCAAACCCAGACTGTGAGTGAATCCCAGACAGGTGGCAACCCTAAACTAGGGCAGGAATTTGAGCCTTCCTCTGTCCACACCACCTACACTCCCAGCTGTGTTCCAACCAAGATAATCATAGAGAAATATATGACCTATAGTCCTTGGAGAACATAAACTTGTTACAGTAAAACCATTTTTTTTGGTGCCTTGCCTCCTAATGCTTAATAGCCACTGTCAGTGGTACCCTGATTTGAATGTCCTCAATTGCAGCAAACCATTGTCCCATTGATGGGGGGGTCAACACACTTCCACAAGAGAGGTATGCATACTTTGACTGCATTAATCAAATGCACCAGAAGAGATTTCTTATAAAACTTCTTTGGCATAGGATTAAGGTGTAGCAGATGTGCGTTGGGTCAGTCACCAAGGTGACTCGGGTTGACCCCCAAATATGACTCTTGACCCTCTCCCACAAAAGGTGCACCAGCGGAAACTCCCAAAAAATGTGAAGGAGGGTCTTGTGTTCCCGTTGACACCAACAGCACAAAAGGGAAGTGGCCAGTAACATTTCATGTAAGCAGGAAGGTACTCTGTACCACCTGGTCATGAGTTTATACCAGGCCTGGAGACTGCTAAAGACTTATGTGCAAAAGAAAAAGAAATGTGATCCCTCTGTTCTTCTGTTAGATCAAGACCATGGTCAAACTCCCACTTGCTCAAGAAAGAAGGGACAAAACCATCTTCCAGGCTCAATATCAACTTATATGTTACTGACAAGCCATGATATAGAGAAGAAACATCAATACAATGATTTTTGAATGAAGAGAAAAGCCGCAGTAAATGGTTTAATGGAGGAGAAGAAATGGTGAATTTGAAGGGCTTGCCAAAATGGCAGAGGGTGTGGGGGGATTATACAATGTATGTCATTGATGGACTTCCACCTAATACCCTTTACAAATTCTTCTGAGTTGAAACTGGTTGGAAATAAAAAAAAAATTTAGAGCAATGCAATCTGACTGTTGGGGAGAGTGAGGAACATTGCCAAGGAAAAGGGGAAAGGGACTGTGTCCCATTCCAGCCCCACCCAGCATTATATTAGGGAGTGTTTAATCCAGTCCAAGATCCTGCAGAAATGAACACCCTAATGGTACTTAAAGGGATCCGGGAACCCTAGACCTCGATGAGTTTTAGGTAAAGCTAAGAGGTGGTGAGAGATCCTCCTGGTGCCATGAGACTATGAAAAAGTTAAGGAACTCTGATTTAACTGATCATAGGAAGGATTTGGGATGTGAATTGGGAGAGCTTGTAGAAGGAACAGCATCCTAGGGAGAATGTCCATCTTAAGTATATTGTTCCTTCCAATGCATGTATACAACGTGCATGTGCCATCTCTTGGGATCTGAATGGATAGTAGTTAAAAGGGGCAAGAATTTCTCCTGAAAAACATCCAAAAGGAATGGGGTAATCTAAACCCCCAGATACTTAGTGTTACTAAACCCAAGACCCTGCATTCACTATATCTGATCTCCCACAGTACACAGAACATGGAAGTGCAACTATTTTAGTAAATATAAACTACTAGATACCTTTTCTCATCAGCAGTTAGAGCAGTCTTGCGACTTTCAGCTGAGCACTGGTTAAAGCATGTAGGAGGAGTTTTCTTTCTGCTGTAGGAAAATGCAAAACCCCTGACCTCTGTCTGGACAGTGCTGATTGGCCCTGTGCTGATCACATGCATTCTCCCAAGAAAAGAAAAACCTTTCTAGCAACACACACTAAACTGAGCATTTGCAGAAGAGCTACGAGTTCAGTCTATCTTACCAGCGTGGACATTTGAACAAGAGGAGGGGCAGAGAAGTCAGGATCAAACAGCCTTTTTACACAATGCAGAGGATTAACCCCTTAGATTCCACAGTGAGTATAACAAGCATGCTTTACTGCATATACAGACTGATGTTACTGTTATGGGTTTAGTAACAGTTTCATTTTAGAGGGTTTGCAAGTGAATGGGAAATTTGCTTAGATAAGGCTCAACCTAAACCGGGGAACATTCACAATCATAGCTTCAGTTTTCCCATATTAATTTTATAATTAGAGAGAGCAGCACACTGCCGAAGTTCCTGAAGTATATTAAGGATAGTGATTTCCAGGTAAATAACAAAAGACATCAAATCATCAGCATATGTAGCCACCTTATGAGAGTCCCCCTTGCCTTTAACATGAAAGTATACAAGAAATATAACACCAAGGACAATCTCTACATAAAAGACCTTGCCACAGGTCAGTCCACTTTGCTCCAAACTCATAGTAAAATTTCCTAGTATAAATTTGGGCTTTGCCTTTTCCGTCAGCAGTGTCTGCAGCTTACTGTCAATATCCAAAGATCCACCGCAGTCTGGGCCACTAGGCATTGTTTATGTAACATCTCCAAGGTGCAGACCTGGTCTAAAAGGGAGGACACTGATGCCATCTCTCCCGCTTAACCTATGCACCCAGCTTAATCAAAGTGCCCTGGATCAAGCATTTGTGGGCTTCCCACAAAACCAAGGGTGACACATCTGAGGAAGCATTCAGTGTAAAATATTCACACAAGGCCTGCTGGACCTACTGAGCATATTGGAGGTTTTGGATAAGGCTCTCTTTCAAACGCTGAGAATCTTTAGGCTGTGAATGCTCACCCAAAATAATTGAAACGTGAACAGGGGCATGATCTGACACAACCATAGTATCAAAGGCAGTCTTCTGAACAAGCGATATCATCGATTTGTGTACTAGAAAGTAATCTAGACATGAGTTTGAATTGTTTGGTGAGGCATAAAATGTGTAGCCCCAATGTCATTGTGAAAAATCTACCAGTTGTAGTGATATACAGTCATGGCCAAAATAACTGGCACCCCTGCATTTCTGTCAGATAATGCACCGCTTCACCCAGAAAATTGTTGAAATTACAAATGTTCAGGCATTCTCTTGTTTATTTCTTTTGTTTGTATTAGTATGACACAAAAAAGCAAAGAAACAAAAAGCCAAATCTGACACATTCCATGCAAAACCCCAACAATTGGAGGGACAAAATTATTGGCACCCTCAATTTAATATTTGGTAGCACAGCCCTTGGAAAAAACTAACTAAAATCAATTCCTTCCTGTGACCTTCAATGAGTTTCTCACACCTCTCTACTGGAATTTTGGACCACTTTTCTTTTGCCAACTGCTGCATGTCTCTGATTGGACAGGATCCTTTTCCCAACTACTTTTTTGAGATCTCTGCACAGGTGCTCTATGGGATTGAGATCTGGACACAAAGCTCTTGAGAGTATTGAACTGGCCAGCAATGTCTTAAACTATTTCTGGGTGCTTTTTGAAGTGTTGTTTGGATCATTGTCCTGCTATAAGGCCCATGACCTCTGACAGAGACACAATTTTCTGACACTGGGCCCTACATTGCACCCAAGAATTCTTTGGTAGTTTTCAGATTTCATAATGCCATGCACATGGTCAAGACATCCGGTGTCTGAAGCAGCAAAGCAACCCCAAAACATCAGTGAACCTCCACCACATTTGACTGTAGGGACTGTATTCTTTTCTTTAACCACTTGCCTATCGGGCACATTTACCCCTTTCCTGCACAGGCCAATTTTTAACTTTCAGCACTGTTGTACTATAAATGACAATTGTGTGGTCATGCCACACTGTACCCAAATGACTTTCTTATAATTGTTTTCACTCAAATAGAGATTTAGTTTGGTGTTATTTAATCACCACTGGGTTTTTTTTATTTTTTTACCTAAAATTTTGAAAAAATGTGTTTTTCTTCATTTCTGCTATAATATTTTGCAAATAAAAACTCTTTCTACACAAATTTAGTCCAAACTGTATTTTGCTACATGTCTTTGGTAAAAATAACCCAAATCAGTGTTTATTATTTAGTTGGCAGGAAAGTTATAGAGCCCACAAACTATGGTACATATCTAAAAATTGATACATCCTGATCTACTGACGGCTGATCTCATTTACGGCCCAAAAACACCAGGACAGTACAAATACCCCCAAAATGACCACTTTTTGGAAAGTAGGCAGTCTGAGGTATTTAGTTAGGAGTTAAAGGCCTCATTTCTTTTTCTGAAAACAGGCTTTGATCAAGTTTTTCTCTTTTGTTCACGTCCAGAGAGATTCACTACAGTGCCATTGGCTGTAAACTGTTGCGCATAGTGAATACAGGAGCATTAGGATCTGTTAATTTATACAGGTGAGTTTAACCACTTCAATACAGGGCACTTTTACCCCCTTCTTACCCAGGCCAATTTTAAGCTTTCAGTGCTCTCACACTTTGAATGATTGAATGACACTTACTCAGTCATGCTACACTGTACCTCAACAAAACTTGTATAATTTTTTTCACAGAGATAGAGCTTTATTTTGGTGGTACTTAATCACCACTGGGTTTTTTATTTTTTGTGAAATAAGCAAAAAAAAAGGTGAAAATAAAAAAAAAACACATTTTTCTGTTTCTATTAAAACATTTAGCAAATAAACATTTTTGCAAATAAGTAAATTTTCTTCATAAATTTAGGCCAAACTTTTTACTGCTACATTTCTTTGGTAAAAATAACTAAAGTAAGGGTATATTATTTAGTCTGTGTGAAAGTTATAGTCTCTACAATTATGGTACCAATCATTGAAAATTGATCGCACCTGATGTACTGACGGCCTCTCATTTGTTGAGACCCTAACATGCCAGGAAAGTAAAAATACCCCTTTTTGGAAAGTAGACAGTCCAAGCTATTTAGTAAGAGGCATGGTGAATTTTTTGAAGTTGTCGTTTTTTTCCATCAATCCTTGAGAAAATTAATAAATTATTATTTATTTATTTGTTTACACAAAATTGTCATATTAACAAGTTATATCTCACACACGGCATATGCATACTTGCAATTACACCACAAAACACATTCTGCTACTCCTCCTGAGTATGGCGATACCACATATGTGAGACTTTTTCACAGCCTGGCCACATAGAGAGGCCCAAGATCCAAGTGGCACCATCAGGCATTCTAAAGGCATAAATTACACATCTAATTTCCTGACTACCTATCATTTCTGAAGGCCCTGGAGCACCAGGACAATGGAATTACCCACAAAATGTCCGCATTTTGGAAAGCAAACACCCCAACATATATTCTGTGAGGCATAATGAGTCTTTTGAACGTGTCATTTTTTTTCCCACAAGTTTTTGAAAAATGTGGAAAGAAAGTAAAAACTTTTTTTTTTACACAAAGTTGTCACTTTATAAGATATTTCTAAAAACACAGCATGGCCAAAACAAGAATTACACCCCAAAATACTTTCTGCTACTCCTCCTGAGTATGGTGATACCACATGCATGAAACATTTTCACAGCAAGTGCGCATGCGCGGCCGGCGGGACGGACATGTCCCGATAGAGCTCCGTCTCCCCGTCGGGTGACAGAGCCGAAGAACCACGGATCCCGGCCCGCACTGCAGTACAGGAGGACCCAATCCTCACGGCGGGCCCCCCCCCGACCTGAACCGCCCCGTTCGCAGCTGATAGCTGCGGGGCACTGTATACGAGCAGGGGTTCCGTCCCCATAGAGCGCCGCATTAAGGCCCGCCCACCGACAGGCATACACTCCGGGACACAGGGAGATAAGGGGGCTTAAATATCGGTGACAGCCCCCCCCTGAGCAAGCAGCACCATGGTCAAAGGGGCACCCCGACACCAGGCTCCTCCACCAAGCAAGACCATTAAGGAGGCCCTGGCAAAAGCCTCTACAAAGATGGCCGCAGCCCCAGCCCATGGAAGCAAGCAGGCTGCAAGTACCTACGCTGCTCTACAAGAATTGCAGCCCAGCCATCCCTGCACTTCAGAGGGTGAGTAAGATATTGAACTGGACACCCCCACACATGCTCCGACATCTGACCGTACACCCCCTGACCTGTTAGCACACTTTGAAAGAATGTTGCATAAGGCTCTGAAGCAAACTTCTGACCGCATCACTACCACCCTATCTAGAGAAATCCGCAAGCTAGGACAACGCACTGCTGATCTAGAACAGAGAGTGGATGGCCTTGACGCCTCACTTCGGACACACATGGAAGACCTTGACCTCCTACGCGACAAAAATACAACACTATTAACGCAACTGGAGGACTTTGAAAACCGAGCAAGGTGCTCTAACCTGCGTATCCGTGGCCTCCCGGAAATGATTGTCGACGTTCAGTCAACCGTGACAGCTCTATTTCAAGAGCTAGCCCTCGTTATCCCGATTGAAAGATTAGAAATGGATAGCATTCATGGGGCGCTAGCTCCACGACGCACGGAGGGCCCACCGCGTGATATTATAGCCAAGCTCCACTTCTTCCGCACTAAAGAGCAACTCCTCCAAGCAGCTCGCAATATGGACTCTCTACAGTTTCAGGGTCACACCTACCAACTATTCCAGGACCTATGCCCCACGACCATTGCCAAACGCAGGGCTATGAAACCTCACCTGCAGGCACTTCAACAACATGGTATACCGTATAGGTGGAGCTTCCCTTTCGCAGTGCGTTTCCGATACCAGACCCGAGACTTCGCCTGCAAGACTCCTGAAGATCTACTGGATACTTTGCAGCATTTGCAGCTACACTCCCCAGCAACGCCGTCAGAGAGTACTAAACGGAGGTCTACATCCTGCTCACCATGGAAATCTTATCCTTTACGCACTACCGACAGCCAACTCAGGTACCACAAACAAGGGCGCTTCTCATCACCGGGCCCATCTCCTCAAGACGCAATGGACTGAACTGCGCTCCATCATTCTCCTTCTACCATGTACACAAGTCGGTGTACCCTTTTGACCAGTATCGAGGTTCATACCCAAGCTGTCCTCTTTCCCTCCCTGTTTGAACTCGGTTGCCCCACCAGTTTGGGGCTGTTTGGGCTTTTGTCTGTCTGACGTCTCGAGGAGTCCGTTGACCTTCGCAAGTTATACTCTGCTTCACTCCTCCTGGACAACCTCTCTGTTTGTATTTGGGAGTCCAGGCTCTGGTGGCACGGGATGCCACACATCCCTACTCATGCTATTCCATCTGTGCGGCCCCTACCGCCCGAGCCTGGAACCCTTCTGGATTCTTCAGGTGGCTATCTGCTCCTCTCCCGGGATCCCACCACCGCATACTTATCTTAATACTGTCATCCCCACGGTCCACGTACCTGCACACTCCACATTAGTTCCTGTGTTATTGACTATTTAATAGCACTTGGGCTATCATTGCTCCCTGGCCCACCCTGTATTAGGGTGTCCTCGGGGACCACCTCTTAGGCCTTGAATGGCCCCCTATACCCTTCTTCTATTACCCTCCCCGTATTATACCCCTCCTCCCTCCCCCCCAAATGACTCCATGCTACCCCTTACGTAAACTAACAGACCCATATGGAAATCTTCAGGCTTTGTCCCAGCTGGTGTTGCCATATTACTCAAAATTCCACACACTCTCCCCATGGGCTCGTTAAACATCCTTACCCTGAACGTGCAGGGTCTTAACATACCACAGAAACGTAACAAGGCCTTCCGCTCCTTTGCATCCCTTAAGGCTCATGTAGTCTGTCTACAGGAAACACACTTCATCCCCAATTCCACTCCAAAGTTCTTTGGCCCCCGTTACCCACAGGTCTACATGGCCTCCGCCGCCACCAAATGCAGAGTGGTGTTAATAGCCTTCCATCGCACAACACCCTTTACACTAAATACTGAAGTTAAAGACCCAGAGGGTCGCTATCTCCTGTTAGTAGGGCAACTCTTAGACTTCGACGTCACTATTGCTACATATTACGCCCCGAATCAAGGTCCACTTCCATTTCTTTCCCACCTACTTTCAGTTATAGATCACCATAAGCGAGGTACCTTACTTGTCTGTGGAGACTCTAATAGTACACTATATCCCTTCCTTGACAAATCCCCCCAACCTTCCCCTCTCCCCACCTCTAAACAAACCCTCCAAACCATCCTATAACGTCACTCCATGATAGACACCTGGAGGGAACTTAACCCGGCCAAGCGCCAATACACTTTCTGCTCCCACCCCCACAAGACCTTCTCCAGGATAGACCACATTTTCATTACTGCCAGCTCCTCTTCCCGGCTCTTGACCTCTGAAATACTTCTAATTCCCTGGTCAAACCACTGCGCCGTACTCACATCCATGGCCTCTTTAGCCCCATCCCCATCTGAGTCCTCCTGAATCATCAACGACAACTTACTTACAAACCCAATACACCACTCGGAAATTGAAACCGCCCTCAAAGATTACTTATCTTTTAACCAAACTCCTGAAATTTCTCCCCTCCTACTATGGGAAGCACATAAGCCGGTGATACGAGGATTTTGCATTAGCAAAGCGTCCTTTTTAAATAAAACAAAAAGACAACAGCGTCTTTCTTTGAAACAAACCTATGATCATTCCCATCAAGCCTTCCAAGCAACCCCCTCGCTTGCCAACCATGAAGCCCTAGAATGCTCTCGATTATCTCTAGACCTCTTCCTCACGGAACAAGCAGAACTTTCACTTCGTAGATCTAGGCATAAATTTTATACTAAGGCAAATAAACCCAGTACCTTTTTGGCCCTCTCGCTCCGAAGGCTGGACCAGATTACTAAACCTATTTGAATATGCACCTCCTCTGGCAACCTCACAAGTAATCCGGATCGCATCCTCCGAACTTTTCATAAACATCTCTCATGGCTTTACTCTTCCCCCACCCCCTTTGACCCCTTACAAGCTGATACTCTTAGCCTCAATCTCCTTTCCGAAATTGGCAGAGCACCAACTAGCAATGTTAGAGCAACCCATCACCCCAACCGAAACCTTAAACGCTATTAAAAGCCTAAAACCTTGCAAGCGCCCAGGTCCAGATGGTTTCTCAGCCACTTACTACAAAAAATTTGCTCATCTCCTCACACTCATCCTTACCAACGCTTTTAATGCTTTACTAACTGGTCATACCTTCAACCACGAAACGATGATCCTGAAGCAAAACTCGGATGACACGCAGTGGTCCAATTATAGGCCAATCTCTCTCCTCAATATTGACATCAAACTGTTAGCAAAAATCCTCTCCACGCGCCTTAATTCGTGTATAGGGTCTCTAATTCATAACGACTTATTCCGACTCGACAGGCCGGAGATAACGTCAGACGTGCATCTCTCCTGGCAAATATAGCCAAATCCCGCAACATTCCTGCCTGCTTCTTGTCCTTGGACATCCGGAAAGCATTTGACACAGTCTCATGGCCATACCTATACTACATTTTGTGCATCGCTGGGGCTTAGGCCCACACTTTTTAACCTGGATCTTACCGCTCTATCGAGAGCCCTCGGCCAGGATTGGGTATCTGGGACACAGGTCGGCCCAGTTTCCAATCTCCCGTGGCACGAGACAGGGTTGTCCTCTGTCCCCTTTACTCTTTGCCCTGGCCATAGAACCTTTGGCCCTTCTAATAAGAGCTAACCCAGATGTCCGGGGACTTGAGTTGAGTGGCATGCATCATAAGTTATGTCTCTTTGCGGATGACGTTTTACTCTCTCACATCTCCCTTGACATCCTCTCCTTCCCTACTCCGGCTTCTCGAGGCGTTTGGCTTGCTTTCTGGCCTTATAATAAATCCCAACAAATCAATGGCACTCAACATCTCCCTCCCCCCTAAAGAACTGGCCCACCTGAAACAGATTCTACCATTTCCCTGGTCGCAGCACCATATCCCATTCCTAGGAATCAAATTGACCCCCAATCTGTCCAAACTTTATGCTGCTAACTATACTCCTATGCTAACTCACCTCTCTGCTCTTTTGACCAAGTGGTCCTCCCTACCCCTCGCATGGTTAGGTAGAATTGCAGTTATAAAGATGTCAATCCTCCCAAAAATTTTATACATGTTCAGAGTCCTCCCAATCCCAGTACCCTCCCACTACCTTCGCACACTGCAGCGCCACATTTCCTCCTATGTTTGGGGCAAGGCCCGTCCTCGTATACCCCGCTCTACCTTATATCGCTCAAAGCTCAGTGGAGGTCTAGGCCTCCCCGATATTGGTAAATATTACCAAGCAGCACACCTAGCACAGCTGCCAAAATATCATGCGACTCTCGAAATTCCCCAATGGGTGGTCCTTGAATCGTTTGAGAGTGATCCCCTTTCTACAGCTAACTTACTTTGGTTAAGGCCAGTAGACCGCCGCTCAATAACAAACCCCATCACCTCCCACTTCCTATCATTATGGGATAAACTAAAAACCCGCTATCTCCTCCAATCGCCTCACAACCCCTTGCTTCGAAACCCAGCCTTTCCCCTGGCTTGGCAGGCACCCCTCTCATTTAAAGCATGGACCTCTGCTAACTTGATCGCACCCACCACTTCCTACAGAGAAATAAGTTTAAATCCTTTTCCTCACTACGGGAAACCCACAGCCTCCCTGCTTCCAAAATATTTAGATATTTACAACTACATCACTTCTACGCCCCCTATGCAACAACAACAAGCCAACCTAACACCATGTCTCCCTTTGAACGGGCATGTTGCAAGGACCCACACAGACGTGGCCTCATCTCATGCCTATACTCCCTCCTCATGACTTCGGCCTCCACACCCCCCCCCCCTCCTTACACCCATAGATGGGAAACAGATTTAGATCGGCAATTAGACTCATCTGAGTGGGATCACATCTGGGCCAATACAAAATCGTCATCTCAGAACATTGTTGCTCTAGAAACCAATTATAAAGTCTTAACGCGATGGTACTTGGTCCCAACAAGAATCACAAAATACACCCCTAACTACTCGCCCAATTGTTTTAGAGGCTGTAGAGACCCAGGAACATATTTCCACATATGGTGGGATTGTCCAGTTGCTCAAAACTTCTGGATTGAAATCTTCAATATATTATTCACACTCAGCGCTACCACGTTACAACCCAATCCGGCTACAGCCCTACTCAATCAACGCCCTCCTGGTATTTCCAATTCGGAATTCAAACTCCTTCTGCAAGTCACTACGACAGCCAAGCAGGTCATAGCGAAATCCTGGAAATCCCCCTCCCTAAACATTACAGCCGTTAAATCCAGAATAACACAAGCTATGATACATGCAAAGGTGGAAGCCACAATTCTTGACACGATCCCTAAATTCTTAAATGTTTGGAGCCCCTGGGTAGATTGTTTCCTCCCGCCTAACTTTGACAAAGCCCTTCTTCTCCTTTGATTCTTATACGGCACACCTTGGACACTGCCCATGACCCACCTCACGTGGTGCATGAGGGTCACCATGCTCCTCTCTCCCGCTCATGGAGTCATTGCTGTTACTCTTTTTCTCCCCCCTCCCCCTTGTACTCTCCCACCCCCTCTCTGATCCTCCTCTAAATCCCCCCAATCTTTCACAATGTTCCAGTGAGTCATTATCCCAATTGATCGAATTTACGATTCCATCGCTGACAACCCCCAATCATTTGTTATCATAAGTAATTTTGCATTGTTTTTGTGATACTCTCTTTCATCCTTACCAAAAGGACATTGCAACTGTGTTGTCTAATCCCAATGTTTTGTTGTCAGTATAATGCCTAATGTATACTGGTGATGTCTCTCTACCCCTGTTACATTGCTTTATTGTTAATAAAATGTTTGAACAAGAAACATTTTCACAGCCTAGCTAATCAAACGGTAAACAGAAGATTACCTGTGGTTATAGTAGTAGTATAAGTTGTCTGCGGAGGAGATCAGTAATCCAGGAAGCAGACAGAGATGTGGTCAACAATAGCCAAATGAATAGTCCAGGCAGCAGGCTGGAACATAGTCCAAAAAAAATCCTGGGTCATAACAGGCAGAGTTATGGTCAGCACAGCCAAAGAACTGGTTCAGGTAGCAGGTAAGAACATGATCCATAAAAAGTCCTGGGTCATTACAGGCAGTAGGCAGAGATATGTTCAGCACAACCAAAGTACTGGTTCAGGTAGCAGGCAAGAACATGGTCTATAAAAAGTCCTGGGTCATTACAGGCAGCAGGTAGAGATATGGTCAGCACACCCAAAGTACTGGTTCATGTAGCAGGCAAGAACATGGTCAATAAAAAGTACTGGGTCATTACAGGCAGCAGGCAGAGATATGGTAAGCACAGTATTGGTCCAGGCAGCAGGAAGGAACATCACGCTTAGGGCCTTGGTCAGGTAAGACTTGGCCACAGGGGTAGAGCCTTCGTCCCACCCAATCTCTTAGAAGCCTCCTGACTAACAGGCCCTGATCCAGGAATTACAAAATCCAATGAAAACCAAAAACTGTTTTTCTCTGCTCTGAAGACCCTCACATGTGTGAGACCCCTGTGTTATCTTGCATCCCACTACCACAGTAGCAGGGCAAAAGATCAGTTCAAGCGGCAGGCAAAAAACATGGTCAATTAACAGGCCAAGGTCAGTGCAGGTGGAAGGCAGAAATGTGCTTTAGAAACAATCCAGACTGCAGGCAAAAGCATTGTTGGTAAACAGGCCAGGGTCAGTTCAGGTGGAAAGCAGAAAATTGGTTTAGAAACAATCCAGACGGCAGGCAGAGGCATTGTTCGTAAACAGGCCAGGGTCAGTTAATGTGGAAGGCAAAGGCATGGTCAATCAAGACAGCAGGCAAATAATCAGCACTGATTTTAGAAACTGGGAATTGGCAGGCTCTTTAAAATAAGGGGAACTAATATTTTAGTGATGTGTTATAATGTCGGAAGCAGTCTCTGATGCATAGGCCTGGTTGGGAGGGACATTGTGGACAATGAACACTGGTGTCTTTCCTAACTCCTCTTCTGCTGCATACCTGACATTTTTGTTGGCATCTTCTTCCTGATTCTGTGGGTGGAATGTTTTCTGGAAAATATTGCTCACACAATTGGAGCGAATGTTTTCTGGGGGGGGGGGGGGGGTAATCCTTGCTGGTAGATCAGGGCAGTGATAATTTCTTCTATATATTTGAGGAAGGTGGTGAGTCTTTCTCTTGACTTTTGATAGATGACAAATGCATTGTAAATGGCCAAATGGAAAAAATAACTTGAAACTTTTTTATACTAGAAGAGGGACTTTCTTTTTGATAAATAGGGCTGTAGCATCTATTCATTTAAATCCACCCCCCCCATGAACCAATTCTAATTGTGGATACATTCAGGTCTTTGGATGGGACTGCGTATTCCGTGAATTTCCACCGAGGTATCATCGTGGATAATAGACAGGACATAAACATCTCTCTTATCCAGGGGCGGACTGACCATTTGATGACTTGGGCACTGCCCGAGGGCCCAGGGTCAGTAGAGGGCCCCATGAAATGCCCCTGGTTCTTTTTTTATAGGCTTTTTTGGGTGTGCTTTGAGTGTGGGCAAGGACACAGGGGCCCCATGATCCCCTATTGCCCGGGGGCCCCATGAGTTGTCAGTCCACCCCTGCTCTTATCCCTTCACTTCATGGCCAACACTTGTGGTTACTAAACTTTGTGGGAAGCCCTTTAAATTTTTTCGAGTGGTACCGCAGGCTAAGGTTTTCTCACAGTACAGATGCTGGAAAAAGGGGCAGACTGATATAATAGTTATCAAGGTAGATATGATAATCGTTTTAGAACAGTGGGAATGCCAGGTACCAGACAATTTTGCCACTTGTGCCGATGTAGGTTGGGCACTCAGGGGGCTGAAACTGGGAGTCTTTGTCTTCGTACATGTGGAATGCATGCACATATCATGTAGCTCTTTTGCAGAGCTTGTTCAGCTTCTATCCATACCTGGCCCTTTTACTAGGAATGTAAGCCAGCCAATGAAGTGGACAAGGGATTCATCCACACAAATTTGTTGCTCAGGGACATAAAGTTCCGCAAATCTCTTAGCAAAAGAATTTATTAGGGGGCGGATTTTGTATAGCTTGTCATAGCTGTGATGATCTTGGGGAGGGAACTATGAGTTGTCAATGAAATGCAGGAATCGCATGATCAGATTAGCATGACTGGGACATTGTAGCATAATAGATGGGCATATGATGGATGGGATTGGTGGACCAGTAGGCATGAAATAGTTTTTTTTTGTAAGCCTCATGTTAAATGTAAGGCCCAAAAACACTTTTAATTCCTCCACTGTGAGACGTCTCCATAGAAAAGGACAGGCATAAGATGTACTGAGATTGTTATCAATATACTGCTGAGCAAAAATGTTTATCTGGTCCACAATGTATTGCAGTAAATCAGCAGGGAAAAACAAATTTAAAAAAATTAATTTCAGAAGAATTTTCAGTATTGGTCTGCACACCTGGCTGTGCGGTGAAAGGGGGGGATTGAAGCTGATCCTGAGCTAGAAGGCAGCCATAAAGGGTTTGCCAGGGTGTCAGGAAGATATGTTTGGGCCCTAATTCTTGGGGTCTGGTGGGATGCTCCAGTGCTGGTACTGGGCCTTTCATCCTGGGGTCTAGCGCCATTGGTGTCTGCTGATTGACCATTAGGGTGTATGGCACTGCTCATTGTTGCCTGCTATTCCGAGCACCATATCCTTTTAGGAGGGACTGCTTCCTCCTCCGATTCGGTCACTGACCCACTCCTTTCTACTAGCTCGTATTCTGAATCGGAATCGGATGGTGAGAGCTCCCTGCTGCCCTCATCCAACAAGCTGAGGATTTTGAGCGCCTCCTCACTAGTAAAATATTTTTGGGACATTGCGGATCTGGTAATTGTGGTTGTATGAGGGGTAAACTGCTGATGGATGGCTGTGATGGGTACACTGCTGATGGGCGGCAGTTGTGTCGAGTACACTGATTAGGGTGCACTGATGGTTGTTGTGACAGGTACACTGATGGGCTGCACTGACAGGTACACTGACAAGTATACTGATGGGCTGCACTGACAGATCCACTGATGGGCTGTGCACTGATGGCGGCACTGACAGATCCACTGATGAGCTGTGTACTGATGGGCTGCACTGACAGATGCACTGATGAGCTGCACTGACAGATACACTGATGAGCTACACTGACAGAGCCACTGATGGTGGCACTGACATATCCATTGATGGACAGTGTACTGATGGGTTGCACTGACAGATGCACTGATGGACTGCACTGACAGATGCACAGATGGCGGCACTGACCGAGCCACAGATGGCGACACTGACAGATTCACTGATGGGTCCTCTAATAGTTCCAATGACAGATCCATTGATGGGCTGATCTGACAGATCCACTGGTGGCACTGAGAGGGACTCTTTTGATTAGTGGCATGGTGGTGTACAGCAGTGAAAGGTTTTAAAAAACTCACTGTTCCTAGGTTCTCCTCCTCACACAAGAGCTGTGTGTGAGGAGTAGAAGATAGCAGTAGATAGTGAGTGACCACTGTGTGTTTATATTTATGATCGGCTGTGACAAGTTACAGCTGATCATGTGATAAAAAGTCAATTTCATTGGCTCTTTGCCTTCAGCGAGGGACAAGGCTGACAGCAACGGCCGCGCTGCACACTCCCAGGGGCGTGCATGTGTGACGCGATGCACAGAACATTATATGACACCCAGTCACAGGGAGAGGAGGACCGCTCGGCCATCAATCTGCTAGGCCAGGCGGGAATGTGTTAATTACAAATGACAGAAGCATCACAAACTTGGATTGCAATTATTTATTACAATTTTGAGAAGGTCTAACCAGTCCATTTTTGGGGTTTTGCATGTAATGTACCACATTTGGCTTTTTTTTAATCAACTTGCCTAAACATTTGTAATTGCAACAATGCAGGGGTGCCAATATTTTTGGCCATGACTGTGAGTAGTTTTTTGAGTCTTCGCAAGGTGGGAGGTGCCCCTGGAAACATCCACCAGAGGGTCTAAGAAAACATTAAAGTCTCTTCCCTACCATCCACAGGCATTCTGCAAATGCAGAGAGACCCTCCAGACAGTCTTCCAGGAAGCCAAGCTGAACAGCAGTAAGAGCATAAAGTTTAGTAAGAGTAACTTTATGACCCAAGATGTTACCCTTAATAAAGAGGAATCTACCAAGATATCCAACATAGAATCAGAGAATGACCACTGAAATATCCTTGAGAGACAGGAAAGCAGCTGTGATATACTGTTGGATAAAGAAAATTGGAGAGGTGTTGGGTTTTTAAAGGCTGAAAAATGTGTTTCCTGAAGAAACAATTTGGGAACACATTCTCCAAAGGTCTCCAAAGACCTGAGAATGCTATTCAGGGGTGTGCAATCCCCTTACATTTAGGGATGTGAAGACCAGCTCAGGCATACTTCAGGAGTTAAGTCAAGGTGTACCAGGAGTAGGGGCAGGAAGAAAAAAAAAACAGGGCAGGGGACAAAGAGAAAGAAGAGAAAAGGAAGATAACAAGGCGAGTGGGGAAATGAAGAGGACAAGGGAGAGAGGGTGGGAAGATCAGAGAGAAAACAAAGGGATGTACAGTAATCACATGTAACTTGCCCAGAATACCAACGCATACGAGGGAGAAAGTGGAAACTGCAGTAAGGTGCCCGAACCCTACCTGAGCACATCTTAATGTCTTTATATCAAGCCCAGGGCTGCTTGGCAGCAGGAAGGAAAGGCAGGAAAAATCCTCAATCCAGCCACTGTCAGCCCCTTGGGCTCAGCACCAAGAATGTTGGCCAAAAGAGGAGGAATACCCTATAGAGGCCCAGCTTGACAAGCATTCAAAAACAGAGAAATAATACAACATGTAAAGAGTTAAAATGGCCATCCAAAGCAGTGTGCCCGAGCTGACAGGGAGGAGAACTGTTAGTAAACAAAACAGTTCTCCTCTCCGTCGGAGATCTTCGGAAATCACCGGGCACCGGCGAGTACTTACTGGCCGGAACTTCGTGATTGAAAGCCACATGAATGGCGGTGCGTGTAGGGTGTGCGCGTGCCCCCTACCCAGAAATGCAAACTCACGTATTTCTGCTAGAGGGCGGACGGGAAGCTGTAATCTCAGTATAAATACAGCTGGTCTATGAAGCCCTCAAAGGTTTGTTAGTGAATATTAGTGAACAAACAGCACCATGAAGGACAAGGAACACACCAGACAGGCCAGGGATAAAGTTGTGGAGAAGTTTAAAGCAGGGTTAGGTTATAAAAAAAATATCCCAAGCAGGGGCGGACTGCCAACTCATGGGGCCCCCCGGGCAATAGGGGATCATGGGGCCCCTGTGTCCTTGCCCAAACTCAAAAAAGCCTATGAAAAAGGTACCAGGGGCATCTCATGGGGCCCCCTACTGACCCCGGGCACTCGGGCAGTGCCCACGTTTCCAAATTGTCAGTCCACCCCTGATCCCAAGCTTTGAACATCTCATGGAGCACTGTTCAAGCCATCATCCGAAAATGGAAAGAGTATGACACAACTGTACAGAGTCTCCCACCTGAGCTGCGGATCTGTGCAGCCCCTCCAGAGTTATCACGGGCCTCTTGGTTGCTTCTCTGATTATTGCTCTCCTTGCCTGGCATGTTAGTTTAGGTGAATGGCCATGTTTTGGTAGATTTGCAGTTGTGCCATACTCTTTCCATTTTCCTTCCACTGCACAACTATGTGCCACTTTGTGCTAGTCTATCACATAAAATCCCAATAAAATAGATTTTTGTTTTTGGTTGCAACATGACAAAATGTGGAAAATTTCAAGGGTCATGAATACCTTTTCAAGGCTCTTTATTTAAAAAGACCAAAAACAACCTTTGAATGTACATTGACATGTGTAGGCTTATAAGAGATTTTAAATCTATTTTAAATCTCTGTGACCATATGTTATTAATACCTAGATGTCCACATCAAATGTAGCAAAGTCTCTATCCATCATTTAACTTCTTGACCATAACTCTGACTAATTTGCCTCCTTAAATAATTTTTACATCTGTTTGTTCACAATATTTTATTCACATTTTCAAAGTTTCCATACATCTACAATAGGTTGTATATTATAGGATAATAACAATATACAGAAGGCTGGAACCAGAAAAGGTTAGAAAAAACATGGCAGAACTACTGTTACTGTGCCTATGACTTCCATACTGTAACATCTTGTTCATGTTAGTGCATCCCATTCAAAACAGTATGTTAGAGATGGGTGGTGCCTGAGGGCCTGGCTCAAAGCAATAGAGCAGCTTTGGACTGTAAATGTCAGAAATAAGTTATTATGCGTTGAGAGGAGTAGAGTAAAAAAAAATTGAGGGGAGAAAATTATCTCTCCGTGGCTGCCAGTTTTTAGTGTATTTGGAAATACAATCTTGAAGGGTTGTTTCAATTTTGCCATGAATTACAGTGCAAGTGACCTGATTTTTAGTTAAATTAGGCTAAGACATAACATTTTCCAGGCAGTAGCTACTGTTTGCTTGGCTGCAGTTATGATTTGTAGGAGAAGCTTAAATTGGGTGGTGGTTAAGTTCGGAAATAAAATATTAAGTATAGCTATTGAGGGATCTAAAGAGGGTGTAATTGCTTTTGAGAGGAGGTAAAAAATCTCTGTCAAAAATGTATAGGCTATCAGGCATCCATCAGACATACAGATTATACAGGTAACAGATTGCTAACTATTTAAAGCCCCAAAAAACACTTTGGGGAGTAATTTGGTACAAATTTAGAAACCTGTGCAGGGACCTGACACCAGCGAGAGAGGACTTTATAGGAAGCTTCAAGGGTGGAAAAATTCATGGACCAAGACTTGGCCAAGCGTAGCCAGCCATATTTTGGTCCATTCTTCAGGCTCAATGTTAACACTAAGATCAGACTCCCACTTGTATCATGAGATACACGGTAGAAACTAAACCTGGTGTACAAACAAATGGCAAACACCCCTACCTATACAGTAACTAGCACATGGAAGGGCAACACATATCAAAGCAAACCAAAATTATCAGCTCACTTACCAGCTAGCCTGCAAAAACAACAAACGGACCCTATCTAACAGTTCACATTACAAACAAGGGGCTTAGTCACAGACATTTGCAAATACACTGCTCAAAACAATTAAAGGAACACTTTTTGTATTTTAATGGTTTTTATTAATTTTAAACAATTTAACACAGGAGCAACAAATCACGCCCACGCAGGGGCTATCAATTGCACATAAAAAATTAGAAAAAACTGTTTTTTAACACCAACAGAGCAAAAGGTGTGTGCCCACGCAGGGGCTATCAATGGCACTTAAATGACAAAACATTAGTATAACACTGATAGTAACTCAAACTAAAGGCAGCTATCCACTGTCACACCCAAAACGAAAAAAAAAAAAGAAAAGGAGGAGTACAAAAGAAAAAAGATAACAAAACCAAGAGCAGGGGTCCAAGAAAGCCAATACCGAACAACATCACATCCCCAGACTAGCCGGGGGGAGCATGGGAAAGGCATATTGCAACCACAGCTCCCATATTTTCAAGAATTTACGTTGGGAGTCGTTGCAGATACTCAACATCTGTTCATTGAGCATCATAGTGGTCATACGGTCCCGCATCCCCTGAAGAGGTCTAAGCAATTGTACTAGTGGCCGACAAAAACAAATAGGAAGCCAATTCCTGCTGATGAGCCAAGAGGCCCGGTATGGGACAATGAAGCAAAGCATACTGAGCATCCCGGCATATGGAGAGATGGAACAAGATGAAATGGAGGCCAAACACATGAGACCAAAAACGAAACAGTCTCGGACATGACCACCAGATATGCAATACATCACCACGATGGCCACAACCCCGAAAGCATCGATCACTGCAGGCAGGGTTCGCCTGGGCCAAACGAGCCGGAACCCAATATCAACAATCAATACTTTGTATGCTGCCTCCAGCGTGGTCGTATTAAATGAACATTTAGCTATAAGCAACCAGGCCCTATTCCAGTCCTCTAGATCCACGACTGCCCCCAGGTCGTGCTCCCACTGAACAACATATAAAAGACAAGTATGCGTTATGCGTCTGTTCAAAGCTGCAGAAAGAAGGGAAATAAGGCCCAGGGCACCTGGACGCTGCTGGCAAAGCAGTTCAAAGGCATATTTCTGATACGGGAAAGCATAAGTGCAGTGAGATCAGCCAATGCCGCAATTGAAGGTAACAAAAAAAGTCCGCCGGAGGGACATCCCATGACTCCCGAAGAGAATTCCATGTAGGGAAGGATCGAGAAGTCAAAAAGTGTCACACCTGCGAAAAACCATTGGCCACCCACCAAGAAAACGCCCTTGGTTGATCTAAACTCGCTGGGAAGAGAGGGTTGTTAGTAATTGGGAGCAATGGCAAGAAAGGTGACATCAGGCCACTGGAGTAACGTACCGAGTCCCACACTTGTAAGCCATGGAGCAAAATTGGACTCAGTGCCGTAGGGCGCAGGGCAGAAGGAAGCAGGGGCGGACTGACCATTTGGAAACTCGGGCACTGTCCGAGGGCCCGGGGTCAGTAGGGGGCCCCATGAGATGCGTCTGGTACCTTTTTCATAGGATTTTTGAGTTTGGGCAAGGACACAGGGGACCCATGATCCCCTATTGCCCGGGGGCCCCATGAGTTGTCAGTCTGCCTCTGGGGGGAAGCCATAGAAGCGTTGATGTTGCAATAGGGGCACAATTAAAGGAACACTTTTTAATCAGAGTATAGCATCAAATAAATTAAGCTCCTGGGATATTGATCTGGTCAGTTAAGTAGCAGAGGGGGTTGTTAATCAGTTTCAGCTGCTTTGGTGTTAATGAAATTAACAACATGTGCACTAGATGGGCAACAATAAGACAACCCCCAAAACAGGAATAGTTTTACAGGCGGAGGCCACTGACATTTTTTCCCCTACTCATCTTTTCTGGCTGTTTTTCACTAGTTTTGCATTTGGCTAGAGTCAGCATCACTACTGGTAGCATGGGGCAATACCTGGACCCTCCAAAGGTTGCACAGGCAGTCCAACTCCTCCAGGATGGCACATCAATACGTGCCTTTGCCAGAAGGTTTGCTGTGTCTCCCAGCACAGTCTCAAGAGCATGGAAGAGATTCCAGGAGACAGGCAGTTACTCTAGGAGAGCTGGACATAACCGTAGAAGGTCCTTAACCCATCAGCAGGACTGGTATCTGCTCTTTTGTGCAAAGAGAAACAGGATGTGCAATACCAGAGCCCTACAAAATGACCTCCAGCAGGCCACTGGTGTGAATGTCTCTGACCAAACAATCAGAAACAGACTTCATGAGGGTGGCCTGAGGGCTTGACATCGTCTAGTGGGCCCTGTGCTCACTTCCTGGCACCACAGAGCTCAATTGGTATTTGCCATTGAACACCAGAATTGGAAGATCCACCACTGGCACCCTGTGCTTTTCACGAATGAGAGCAGGTTCACCCTGAGCACATGTGACAGAAGCGAAAGGGTCTGGAGAAGCCGTGGAGAACGTTATGCTGCCTGTAACATTGTTCAACAAGACCGTTTCGGTGGTTGGTCAGTGATGGTCTGGAGAGGCATATCCATAGAGGGACAGACAGATCTCTACAGGCTAGACAATGGCAGCCTGACTGCCATTAGGTATCAGGATGAAATCCTTGGACCCATTGTCAAACCCTACGCTGGTGCAGTAGGTCCTGAGTTCCTTTTGGTGCACAACAATGCTCATGTGGCGAGAGTATGCAGGCAGTTCCTGGAGGATGAAGGAATTGATACCATTGAATGGCCCCCATGCCCACCTGACCTAAATCCAATAGAACACCTCTGGGATATATTTCAGTCCATCCAACACTGCCAGGTTGCACCTCAGACTGTCCAGCTCAGTGATGCCCTGGTCTAGATCTGGAAGGAAATACCTCAGGACACCATCCATCGTCTCATTAGGAGCATGCCCCGACGTTGTCAGGCATGCCTACAAGCACGTGGTGGCCATACAAACTACTGAGTACCATTTTGAGTTGCTGCAATGAAATTTCAGCAAAATGGACTAACCTGCTGCATCATTTTTTCACTTTGATTTTGGGGATGTCTTTGAATTCAGTCCTCTGTAGATTGATAATTTTAATTTTCATCAAATGATGGGGCATTCTTATGTTCCTAACACATTACCTAGTCCATATCAGTATAGATATCCAGCAGAATATATTTCCTCATTGAGATCTGATGTGTTCCTTTAATTTTTGTATATGCATAAGCTGCAGTGGCCACGTCAAACCACCCCAGTGTAATGCAGTCCTAACTCTACAATTTGAGAGTCTCCCAAGTCGGAGCACATACTGTATAACAGTAAATAGATTAGGGGCAGGTGTGCCTGAAGGGAGCCCACCCCTCTTTAAAGGTAGAGGCATGCACTGGACACTCAGCAAGAGCACAATGGCAGCTGAAGGTATCCAGTGCATCCCCACACCCAATTTAACCGACTGTACAAACAAATGGCAGCCATCCCAACCTATAACTAGCCTTTGCAGTGTACATAAAAACAAAAAAAAGCCTGCAACAAAACCAAATGGACCCTGCCCAACAGTTCACGTTAAAAACTAGGGGTTTATGGGTGGCCAAGTCAAAACACCCCATTGTACTGCAGTCCTAACACCATAATTTGAGAGTCTCTCAAGTTGGAGCACATATGGCAGTATATAGATTAGGGGCAGGTGTGCCTGGAGGGAAAATAAACCTGGAGCATAGGAGCTTTTTTTTTAATTTGAAGGTAGCAAATGAGTTCAGCAGTTGGTATGTTAAAATGTTGAAATAGCATTTATGGCAGTGCACGGCCCTGCCTGTGTGAAAGCATATGACAAATGGATGTAGGGTTATTGAGATTACACTTTGAATGGCTCCAGAATGTCCATTTTGAGTGAAGAAAGATGGGTTTTCATCTTTCCTTGGGTTTTGTAATTCTGGGATCAGGGTCTGGAGCGCAGAGATTTCAAAGTGCTTCTCCAATTCTGTGTCTAGATTTTACCAGAAACCAGTTGGCTATGTATGCAGGTGTTCACATCCTTTATACTCTACAACCCCTGGCAAAAAATGTGGAATCACCACTCTTGGAAAATGTCCATTCAACTGTAAGTGTAAATAAAAACAAAAAACAATCACAGACATGCCTCAAAACTATTTTCATTTAACATTCCAACCTTCTGGATTTAAGAAACACTTAAAAAAAAGAAAAAAAGAAAGAAAACTGTTGTCAATTACAACTGTTTTTGCAGATCAAGCAGAGGAAAAAAATATACTAAATTCTGAGGAAAATATTATGGAATCGCCATTTACTTTGCAGTTCTAAAACAAACATCTGCATCAGATTACATCTGCTAATCAGTCTGCAGTTAAAAAATAGTGCTTGCACACCTTGGTGAGCTGTTGGACCAAGCTGATTGACATGAATCATGGCTCCAACACAAGAGGTGTCAGTTGAAAGAAAGGAGAGAATTATAAAACCTCTTCAAGAAGATAAAACATCATGGAATGTTGCAAAAGATGTTGGTTGTTCCCAGTCAGCTGTGTCTAAAATTGGACCAAGTATAAGTCAAATGGGAAGGGTGTAAAAGGGAAGCATACTGGTAGAACAAAGAAGACATCAAAGCATCAAGATAGAATACTTAAAGCAATATGCCTTGAAAACAGAAAATGCACAACGAAACAAATGGGCAGAAACTGGAGTCAGTGTCTGTGAGAAAACTGTAAGACATTGCTTAAAGGAAATGGGATTTACATACAGAAAAGCCAAATGAAAAGCATCATTAACACATAAAAAGAAAAAAACAAGGTTACAGTGGGTTTAAAGAAAAGCAATCATGGACTGGATGACTGGATGAAAGTGATATTCAGTGATGAATCACGAATCTGCATTGGGCATGGTAGTGATGCTGGAACTTTTGTTTGGTGCCATTGCAATGAAATGTATAAAGATGACTGCCTGAAGAAAACATGCACATTTTAACAACGATGATATGGGGCTGCATGTCAGGTAAAGGTACGGGGGAGATGACAGTCATTAAATCTTCAATAAATGCACAAGTTTATATTGAGTTTTTGGACACTTTTCTTATTCCATCAATTGAAATGATGTTTGGTGATGATATAATTTTTCAGGATGATAATGCATCTTGCCATAGGACAAAAGCCGTGAAAAATTTCCTTCAAGAAAGACATTTGATGTCAATGACATGGCCTGCAAATAGTCCGGACCTCAATCCAATTGAAAATCTATGGTGGGAATGGTCCATGGCAAGGCTCCAACTTGCAAAGCTGATCTGGCAAATGCAATAAGAGAAAGATGGAGCTGGATTGATGAAGAATACTGTTTGTCGATAGTTAAATACATGCCTCAGAGAATTCAAGCTGTTATAAAATCCAAAGGTGGTGCAACAAAGTACTAGTGATATGCTGTGGGTTTTTTGTTCATGCTTCCATATTTTCTCCAGAATTAAGTGATTCCATGTTTTTTTCCTCAGTTTTCTTTCTTTTTTATTTTTTTAAGTGTTTCTTAAAGCCAGAAGGTTGGAATGTTAAATGAAAATAGTTTTGAGGCATGTCTGTGATTATTTTTTTTTTCTACACAATTAAACAATTGAATGAACATTTTCCAAGAGTGGTGATTCCATATTTTTTGCCAGGGGTTGTAGGATCTAACAGTAGTTTGGTGCTTCACCCAACAGACAGGAAGTCTGTGCACAGGAGTCAGGAGGACTCCAGTCCCTCTCCAGGAAAGGCTTAATGGAACAGCCAGAGCGTGGATATCTCTATGAGGCAGATCAAGTCTGTGACAGAGCAGCAAAGAACTGAGAGTAAGCTTGAATTGGAGGAACCGTGTGTGTAGGTCTGAGGATCACACCTAAGGCCTAGGCTTGAGGCCTGAAGCAGCCGTGTGGCAAGAGTGAGCCAGGAGGCTGAAATGCTTTGTTCTGCAATTTACATTGATGGTGGAAACTCCTGTGTGGGCAACTGTTCTGTGTGAACCTTTCTGTTCATTGTAATAAAAGTGGGCCACCAAGCCCTTAAACAGAGTTGCGGAAATGGACTGGACTCACTGTTATGCTCTACATTTTAAGTTAA
This sequence comes from Staurois parvus, assembly GCF_062004578.1. NCBI lineage: Eukaryota > Metazoa > Chordata > Amphibia > Anura > Ranidae > Staurois > Staurois parvus. The sequence goes on along the minus strand of NW_028318029.1, from coordinate 1,364,168 downwards.
ACAACCCCCAAGTTGTCACACATTGGAAAAGGGAAGATCCCATCAGGACCTGCTAAGTGATGCAGCCTAGTAAATTTTAGGTCAACCCAGGTGCAGAAGAAAGTTGAGGAGATGTAGGTTGGGTTGAAAAAAGGATAGCATGGGGCACTGAGGGAAGAGGAAACCTGGTCAGTGTTTTAACACCATCCCAAAGGGTGAGAGAATGTAGGGTAATAGGATTTTCAATGAATCTGTGATGTTTTATAGCAATCCAAAGGAGGTTAGTGATTGTTAATGGGTCGCACTCTGCCGCTTCTAGGCCTACCCGGAGGAGAACTTACTATATGTTTTCATGTGCAATTTTGTTAGTTGGGCCATCTGAGTGGCGTGGTAATATTTTGTGAGGTGTGAAACTCCAAGGCCACCACGCAATTTCAGCAAAAAGGTGGTGGATCTAGGACGTCTCTGGCAAACACGTCCCCAAATTAAATGAAAAATGCATCTATGAAGAATACATAGGTAATGTATAAGCACCTTAACTGGTAATGCTTGGAATAGGTATACGATTGTAGGGTGATTTTGACCGCTGTAATTTTGCAGAGCTACGATATATGCAGACATGCCTATTGAATCATTAAAGAGGTAAGTTTAGCTAACATGGGAGGGTATTTGGCCTGGTACAATGATTCCTACATCTTGGTGAGGTTAATACCTAGTTTTGAGCTGGAATTGGTAGCCCATGAGTGAGGGAATGAAGATTGCAGGGAGTAAGGGTCTTGTGGGGAAAGTGTCAGGTTAAGGGCTTTTGATTTAGATTAACTGACCTTTAAACCGGAGATGATAGTGAATTTTCAAGGACCTGCAATAGACTGGGAGTGGTGACAGGTGGGGAGGTGATAAAGGTGGAGGACATCATGGGCAAACATGCTGAGTTTATAATTATGTCCAGAGAATAGTGAATTAACTGGGCCAGGGGTTTGATTGACAAAACAAATAGAGAAGAGAGGGGGCAGCTTTGCCTCATGCCTATAGGAAATAAATCAGACTTGCTGTATATCCAGAGTATTTAAAGTGTTACTAAACCTACAACAGTAAAATAAGTTTGTTTATGCAGTAAAGCATGCATGATATACTCACTGTGGAACCTAAGGGGTTAATCCTCTTAATTCTGTAAAAAGGCCGTTTGATCCTGACTTCTTCGCATCTACTCTTGTTCAAATGTCCACGTCTTATCACTTGATAAGACAGACTGAACCCTAGCCATTCTGCACATGCTCAGTTTAGTGTGTATTGCTAGAGAGGGTTTTTTTTTTCTTGGGAGAGTGCATGTGATCAGCACAGGGCCAATCAGCACTGCCCAGACAGAGGTCAGAGGTTTTGCATCCTCCTAAAGCAGAAAGAAAACTCCTCCTACAAGCTTTAACCAGTGCACTGCTGAACACTGATAGAAGTCACAAGACTTCTCTAATTGCTAATGAGAAAAGGTATTTAGCAGTTTATATTTACTGAAATAATTGCACTTCCATGTTCTGTGTACTGTAGGAGACCATATATAGTGAATGCAGGGTCCTGGGTTTAGTAACACTTTAAGGAAGCATGAGGCTGGGAATGAAGTGAAAAGATCCAAAAGAGAAAATGAGAGCCAAACCTCCAATGGCCCAGAATGTAGTGTAGGTACAGTCAGGAAACTGAGCTGAAAACCTTTAAAATGTTCAAAGCAACAAATATACTGGTATATTTCTTCTCTGAATAGCTACAAGAGTTAGGGTGGCCAGACAATTGTCATAGTTTTTACATACCATATTTTAAAGAATAAGTTAACCTTTGGGAATATGTTACCACAGCCGCTGTAAGCCGCCCACCTCCCTCTGACAGATAGTATGGGGCTCCGCCCACATAGCCGCATCATTAATTCATTGACTTTCATGAATTAATTAACTGCAAGTCCTGGCAGCACAGTGGGGCGCTGTTGCAGTTAATTGAGGCTGCCTGTCAGAATATCTGCTTGCTCGTGCATCCCATACAGCAAGCAGATATTCTGACAGGTCTGCAGGAGACCTGCATTGCATCAGCAATGCTTTCCAGGCTCCTGTAGACAAAAATAATAAATGCACATTTTTTTACCTGCAAAAAAATGTGCATTTATTATTTTTGTCTAAAAGGTGAATTTATCCTTTAAGGACATAAAAGGATTTAATTTGGTACAATGTTTTATTTACCACCCTGCACAGATTTCCAATGGTCCTTAATCACTAGTCTGCTATGGACAACTGCTTATTCTATGTAACTGAATACAGAATAAGCAATGCCCAAAATGTATTTAACAATGTCAGGACTGAGAAGGTAAACCCCCCTTCCTGTTTTTTTTTTTCGTTTTTATTGCTGTGATACATTGGACTGGCAATTACTCAGTCATGCAAAACTGTACTCAAATTAATTTTTACAAAACATAAATAAAAATACCAGGCAGTACAAATGCCCCCAAAATGACTCCCTTTTGCAGAGTAGAAAATTCACGTTGACCTAATTTTTTTTTGTCAAAATTGTTGAAAATGAAGAAACATGCTGGTAATGTGGGGTTTAAACTTGGAGCTTGGCAATGGTGTGCTAGATACATTAAATGTACAGATCATGAGATGAAGGGGTTAATCTACAGGTCACACACAATGGGGGGGGTGGAAAAGAGGGGGTTAATGTACAGATGTGCAGGATAAGGTTGGCGAGGGGATAATATGTAGGTCAGATCAGGGACAGCATGGGGCTGACATATACTGTAGATATGTCATAACAGTAGAGGGGCTTATGTCAGTGTTTCTGGTAGTGGTTATACATTTATTATTTTTCACTGCGTGCTGGCTCTGATTTGAAACTTCCTTTTCATCTCACACAGTGATCACTGTGTAGGATGAAAGTCAAAGCTGCAGCTAACTGCAGCCAGTGAAAATAATGTGTGATTGCTGAGATTGGCCACAACGATTACATAGTAAAGTGTCCCCCTCACTGACTCTGTACGTTCATTCAGTAAGTGTCACTGTCCAATGACCAGTGCTCTGAAATTGTGTTGCTCGTGTGCATAGTTGTGCTGTCTAGCTGATTATCTACAGTGGCTGGACAGCAAGTGGTTAAATGTTATCAAAGTTAGTTATAAATAATCAGCTTAGGCTGCAATACTTGTCTTCAATCTGGGGTCATCCTAGTACCCTTTTCTTTACAATGTACTGGTACTGAGGTGGTTGGATAGAGATAGAGCATAACTATTTTTATAAACAGGGCAGTAAATATTGTCTAAGTGGACTTAAGATGCAAGGGACAATCTTGATTGGAAATAAAAACATTTTCAATTGTGGCATTTAGCAAGAATAAAAGGAAATGATCTGTTCTAGAATAGAATGAAGTAAATTAATGTTAAGGTTTCATATATTTAAAATCTTGACATGATTGGAATTCATAGAAGACTTTGATTTTGTGACCTCTGAAAGAGCGTTTTTTGCTGTGTTATTTCTAGCTGGTTTAGTCCACTAATTAAAAAAACCAATGAAAGTGAACAGTTTCTTTGATTCTGTTGACAGTCTGTGTATCTACTTAACACTTGCTTGGGCTTGTGCAGGCCAAGTTATGTGCTACATGTATGTATTATGTGATGAAAATAAAGTCAGGATCTTTTGTCTGTTATTCTTTCGGGTGGTTGTGGTGGTCTCTCTTTGAGGTCATTCGTTTTTTATCTGTGGATTTTTGATGATCGGCTTTTTGCTTCAAACACATGGAACAAAAAAGGCACAATACCCTTTTTAAGCAATGCAGTGCACCAAAAAGCATGGCATTGTGGTGCACTATGGTGCATTGTGTATTGCACTCTACTGTACAGTGCCTTGGGGTACCATTCTTAATGCTTTTCAATGCACTCTGCTCTGCAATGCACTAGTTTTACCAGACATTACCACAAAAAACGAATGTGAATGGGCCCTGCACATTTTTAACTATTGTCATAACTACCCTTTTATGACCTGCACTGCAAACATATGAATTTCAAATATTTTCTACTCCCTGGTAAAAACAGTTTAAGGATTAAAAATCCAAAATTTATTTAGTGTTTGGCTTATGTTTTTTTTGGATTGACAGATGAGTGAAATTGCTTAGTATGGCATATTTTATGGTATTCATCTGATCTCAATAATCCCTTTCCCCTTCCTCTGTTGTACCCCTTAGAGACAGAACGGCAATGCTGACTTGACAACATTGCATAGGATACTTCATTAAATCCCTAAAGAGTTACTGTACTTCTAGTGTTCCTTGTCCCCACATTATTGAATAAATGCATGAACTTGTTCTAAAACCTATTTCAGCAAATGTTACTGCAGACTGGTGTTCATGTATTTTTCACATCATTATTATTTATTCTGATAACAAGTAACAAGTCTTTCTACATGCATATACAACCTATTACACAAAATAAAAGGAAAGTTACCCCTTTACTTTGAGCTGTTAACTCCTATGCCAAATTATTATTTATGTACATATACGTGTATATATGTCTAACACAAGAAATACATACTAACCATACAGCTTCCTTTTTGTAAGTTGATAAAAGGTATACCCCACTCAAATGAAAAGAAAAAAAACTTACAGTTCAAAAAGGGCTTTTATTCACAAGTCAGTCATAACTGTAGTGCACCTGATTAGCCGAGTGCTTAACACCTTGTTTCAAGCTACAGTCATGGCCGAAATTGTTGGCACCCTTGATATTTTTCCTGAAAATCAAGTATTTCACACAAAAAAGGTATTGCATTAACACATGTTTTGCTATACACATGTTTATTCCCTTTGTATGTATTGGAACAAATATAAAACAGAGGCAGAAAAGCAAATATGACATAATGTCACACAAAACCCCAAAAATGGGCTGGACAAAAGTATTGGCACCCTTAACTTAATATTTGGTTGCACACCCTTTGGAAAACATAACTGAAATCAGTCGCTTCCTATAACCATCAATAAGCTTCTGACACCTCTCACCCGGAATTTTGGACCACTCTTCCTTTGCAAACAGCTCCAGGTCTCTCTTATTGGAAGGACACCTTTTCCCAACAGCAATTTTAAGATCTCTCCACAGGTGTTCAATGGGATTTAGATCTGGGCTCATTGCTGGCCACTTCAGAACTCTCCAGCGCTTCTTTGCCATCCATTTCTGAGTGCTTTTTGACGTATGTTTGGGGTCATTGTCCTGCTGGAAGACCCAGGATCTTGGACGCAAACCCAGCTTTCTGACACTGGGCCCTACAGTGCGACCCAAAATCCTTTGGTAATCCTCAGATTTCATGATGCCTTGCACACAGTCAAGGCACCCAGTGCCAGAGGCAGCAAAACAACCCCAAAACATCATTGAACCTCCACCATATTTTACCGTAGGTACTGTGTTTTGTTCTTTGTAGGCCTCATTCCGTTTTCGGTAAACAGTAGAATGATGTGCTTTACCGAAAAGCTCTATCTTGGTCTCATCTGTCCACAAGACGTTTTCCCAGAAGGCTTTTGGCTTACTCAAGTACATTTTGGCAAACTGTAGTCTTGCTTTTTTATGTCTCTGTGTCAGCAGTGGGGTCCTCCTGGGTCTCCTGCCATAGCGTTTCATTTCATTTAAATGTCGACGGATAGTTCGCGCTGACACTGATGCTCCCTGAGCCTGCAGGACAGCTTGAATGTCTTTGGAACATGTTTGGGGCTGCTTATCCACCATCCGGACTATTCTGCGTTGCAATCTTTCATCAATTTTCCTCATCCGTCCACGACCAGGGAGATTAGCTACAGTGCCATGGGTTGCAAACTTCTTGATAATGTTGCGCACTGTGGACAAAGGCAAATCTAGTTCTCTGGAGATGGACTTGTAACCTTGAGATTGTTGATATTTTGCCACAATTTTGGTTCTCAGGTCCTCAGACAGTTCTCGTCTCCTCTTTCTGTTGTCCATGCTTAGTGTGGCACAGACAGACACACAATGCAAAGGTTAAGTGAACGTCTCTCCTTTTTATCTGCTTTCAGGTGTGATTTCTATATTGCCCACACCTGTTACTTGCCCCAGGTGAGTTTACAGGAGCATCACATGCTTGTAACATTCTTATTTATCCGCAGTTGTGAAAGGGTGCCAATACTTTTGTCCAGCCCATTTTTGGAGGTTTGTGTGACATTATGTCGAATTTGCTTTCTTTCCTCCCTTTTTTTGTTTTGTCCCAATACACACAAAGGGAATAAACATGTGTATAGCAAAACATGTGTTAATGCAATACGTTTCGTGAGAAATACATGATTTCCTGGAGAAATATCAAGGGTGCCAACAATTTCGGCCATGACTGTATATGTTTTTCTAGGGATATCCCCTGCTTGGATATGTGCAGGTCGGGTATTCCCAGCCCCACACAAAGCAGTTTTCTTGCTAACTCTCACACACAAAGAGAACGCAAATAACCATCTGTCTTGAGGCTGCAGTCAAATCCAGGAATATGCGTATATGAGTATCACATTCCTTTTCATTCTCCCAATGAAGTTTAACATATTCATATCTTGTGTGTTTTTCTTCCTTTTTTTCAAGACCATTTGTAAGCTTTTGGGGCATTTGGGGCACTGCCAAGATGAACATGTATCAATGCCAAAAAAAATTACTGTTCTATGGGGAGTCTTTTAATAAAATGCTCAATTCCTTCAAATAACATATTTGGAAAATGCCTTAAACCTGCACATAAAATGGCACACCTGTAGGTTATTGAATGCAATGAAGGTATGAGCTGCTCTCCTAGGTGTTTGATCTTGGTGACTAATGGATACGTGTAGTGACACTAGAAGTTGGCCTAAACCACAGTAAGAAATGTGGGCAATTACCAGGACTCCGATGCAAATAACATACACTTTTATTAATGCAAAGTCATATGTGTTATGTAAAGCCAATGTTAGAAGGCTGTGTAAGGTCCCTTACTCAAGGCGACAGTGATCACAAATGATTCAGAATTATCCACTTATAAATACTCGTATATGCAGCAATTGACAAAAATTATCCAGCGCACATCAGCTCTGGCGTTCTGTGCCTGGGCGGGAACAAAAGTGGCTCTAGTCAATGTCCGAAAGAGCCATTTACTGGGTATACGTGGTATGTATCCTGCACATGCACACTCAACAATCAATTGTGCTGAGCATGGTGTTCACTGAAGCAATAAGCAAACAATGCTGCTGTCAAAACCATAAGTATAACACCCATAGCATACACAGTGTATGAGCGAATGGAAGGAAGAAAAAGGACTGCGTACTGCATACACTGTATACGCTACAGGTCATATATCCCTGCGATAGGTTTTAGACAGCTGAATGCTTCAGTGAACCCCATACACAGCACAACTGATTGATGCAGAGAAATATGGGATGTGGGATACATACCAAGCAAACGTTAGTTTATATGTTCAACATATCTTTCTTTAGTGAACGTCATGACTGGACATTTGACAGAGCCACTTTCACTCCTTCCCAGGCAACAACTGTGCTGCCGTCAAACACTTTGCTTTTTATTTTCGCCCACAGGTCATTTACGAATGATTTTTTATTTTTTGCTTGCTTGTCATTTTTATAAATGTATTATATTGCATTTGTTCACCATTTGATTCCTGACTGTAGTTTAGTGTTTTGTGGTGCGATTCTGATGTCAATATGACATCAGAGGGGATGTGCATTGGGTATTTTTGTCACAGTTTGCATATATATATATTTGAATACTTCTGTATCATTTGTGGTAGCTATGTTGCTTTGAGGAAGGGACCCTGCACTGCTCCCAATGGCTTTACATGAAGCATGTGACTTTGCGTTAGTCAAAGTGTATGGTATTTGCATTGGAATGTTGGTGAAAGCTCATTACTCTTATGGATGTAATGAATCTACACTCTGAAAAAAGTGATTTTCAGTTTACATCTCAGTATTTTTTTCAATGGTATGGCTTTTATCCTCTATTTATATTTTTTTTGTTACTGCATAATAGGGGCTATGTACCCTTAAATATTTATGTAGGGGGGAATTCTTGATATTGAAGTCCCTTATTGTAAAGACAATTGTCAGATTGCAATATTCCAATCCCTCCCCGCAAGCCTCCACATTCACCTTCCTTGAGGATGAGACCCTTTTCCCTGTCAAAATGGGGACAAGACGGGGGGGGGGGCTTTGCTAGCAGCAAACCCTATCAATATTGAGGGAATGTGGCCTAGTATTTTTTGGGAGGAGGTGGCCACATGCTTGCTTCCTATCCCCTGTATGTCCTGATGAAGGCCTGGTATTGATTTTGAGGGGACCCCATGATATTTTGTATTTCATTTTTATTTGGGTTTTAAATTGGCAAGCCTGTGGATGGGCAAAAGTTATCATTTTTGTGGTGATAGTAATACTGCCACTAAATACAGTAAATGATTTTGAAATGCAGGAGCCAGAGATTTGGGCAGGACGATGAACTGGCCAAATATGGTAATTTTGTTCACCCATTCCAACTGAAAATCTGAGTTCAACACAAACCCAAAGCCCATCCTAATGTATCAAACAAACAAATCACATATAAAAATGTATTAGTCACTTTCTGACATGTATTGTAATGCCAATGCCATGGTCCTCATTAGAGATGAGCGAATCGAAGTATCCGAAGTGGAATTCGAGTCGAATATCGGAAAAATTTCGATTCGTGCCGAATCCGAAAAACAGCCTAATTCGGACGCGCGAATCGAAATTTTTCCGAAAATGGCGGCTGACATGTGCGGCGACGGAGCGGGGATGTCGGGGAAGGCGCGCAGACAAGGCGCGCTGCCCCATAATGCATTCCTCAACGACATGTGATCGCATCAGCCAATCAGCAGCCAGCCAGCCAGCACTGTGTAATGGTCGAGGTATATATAGCGGCCATTTTGGAAATCTTCATTTGCCTGCAGTCATTGAACAGAGGCAGACCGCTCTGTACTAGGGACAGGGACAGAGTTAGGGCCACAGAAACGAGAATTGGGGACAGAGAGAAGTTACTTAGGGACAGAGAACCATTACTCAGGGACACAGACTTGTTAATGAGGGCCACAGAATCGTTATTTAGGGACAAAGAAACGCTAGTTAGGGCCACAGAATTCATACTCAGGGACAGACAGAATTTTCACTCAGTGCCAGAGAATTGTTACTTAGGGCCACAGAAACGTTATTAGGGCCACAGAATTTTTACTCAGGGACAGACAGAATTGTTACTGAGTGCCAGAGAATTGTTACTCAGGGACAGACAGAATTGTTACTGAGTGCCAGAGAATTCTTACTCAGGGCCACAGAATTCATTCTCAGGGACAGACAGAATTGTTACTCAGGGACAGACAGAATTGTTACTGAGTGCCAGAGAATTGTTACTCAGGGACAGACAGAATTGTTACTGAGTGCCAGAGAATTGTTACTCAGGGACAGACAGAATTGTTACTGAGTGCCAGAGAATTGTTACTCAGGGACAGACAGAATTGTTACTGAGTGCCAGAGAATTGTTACTCGCACAGACACAAAATTGTTATTGCACAGACACAGAATTGTTACTCGCACAGACAGAATTGTTACTCAGGGCCACAGAATTCATACTCAGGGACAGACAGAATTGTTACTGAGTGCCAGAGAATTGTTACTCAGGGACAGACAGAATTGTTACTGAGTGCCAGAGAATTGTTACTCAGGGACAGACAGAATTGTTACTGAGTGCCAGAGAATTGTTACTCAGGGACAGACAGAATTGTTACTGAGTGCCAGAGAATTGTTACTCGCACAGACACAAAATTGTTACTTGCACAGACACAGAATTGTTACTCGCACAGACACAGAATTGTTACTCAGGGCCACAGAATTCATACTCAGGGACAGACAGAATTGTTACTGAGTGCCAGAGAATTGTTACTCAGGGACAGACAGAATTGTTACTGAGTGCCAGAGAATTGTTACTCAGGGACAGACAGAATTGTTACTGAGTGCCAGAGAATTGTTACTCGCACAGACACAAAATTGTTACTTGCACAGACACAGAATTGTTACTCGCACAGACACAGAATTATTACTCAGGGCCACAGAATTCATACTCAGGGACAGACAGAATTGTTACTGAGTGCCAGAGAATTGTTACTCAGGGACAGACAGAATTGTTACTGAGTGCCAGAGAATTGTTACTCAGGGACAGACAGAATTGTTACTGAGTGCCAGAGAATTGTTACTCGCACAGACACAAAATTGTTACTTGCACAGACACAGAATTGTTACTCGCACAGACACAGAATTGTTACTGAGTGCCAGAGAATTGTTACTCAGGGACAGACAGAATTGTTACTGAGTGCCAGAGAATTGTTACTCAGGGACAGACAGAATTGTTACTGAGTGCCAGAGAATTGTTACTCAGGGACAGACAGAATTGTTACTGAGTGCCAGAGAATTGTTACTCGCACAGACACAAAATTGTTACTTGCACAGACACAGAATTGTTACTCGCACAGACACAGAATTGTTACTCAGGGCCACAGAATTCATACTCAGGGACAGACAGAATTGTTACTGAGTGCCAGAGAATTGTTACTCAGGGACAGACAGAATTGTTACTGAGTGCCAGAGAATTGTTACTCAGGGACAGACAGAATTGTTACTGAGTGCCAGAGAATTGTTACTCAGGGACAGACAGAATTGTTACTGAGTGCCAGAGAATTGTTACTCAGGGACAGACAGAATTGTTACTGAGTGCCAGAGAATTGTTACTCAGGGACAGACAGAATTGTTACTGAGTGCCAGAGAATTGTTACTCGCACAGACACAAAATTGTTATTGCACAGACACAGAATTGTTACTCGCACAGACAGAATTGTTACTCAGGGCCACAGAATTCATACTCAGGGACAGACAGAATTGTTACTGAGTGCCAGAGAATTGTTACTCAGGGACAGACAGAATTGTTACTGAGTGCCAGAGAATTGTTACTCAGGGACAGACAGAATTGTTACTGAGTGCCAGAGAATTGTTACTCAGGGACAGACAGAATTGTTACTGAGTGCCAGAGAATTGTTACTCGCACAGACACAAAATTGTTACTTGCACAGACACAGAATTGTTACTCGCACAGACACAGAATTGTTACTCAGGGCCACAGAATTCATACTCAGGGACAGACAGAATTGTTACTGAGTGCCAGAGAATTGTTACTCAGGGACAGACAGAATTGTTACTGAGTGCCAGAGAATTGTTACTCAGGGACAGACAGAATTGTTACTGAGTGCCAGAGAATTGTTACTCGCACAGACACAAAATTGTTACTTGCACAGACACAGAATTGTTACTCGCACAGACACAGAATTATTACTCAGGGCCACAGAATTCATACTCAGGGACAGACAGAATTGTTACTGAGTGCCAGAGAATTGTTACTCAGGGACAGACAGAATTGTTACTGAGTGCCAGAGAATTGTTACTCAGGGACAGACAGAATTGTTACTGAGTGCCAGAGAATTGTTACTCGCACAGACACAAAATTGTTACTTGCACAGACACAGAATTGTTACTCGCACAGACACAGAATTGTTACTGAGTGCCAGAGAATTGTTACTCAGGGACAGACAGAATTGTTACTGAGTGCCAGAGAATTGTTACTCAGGGACAGACAGAATTGTTACTGAGTGCCAGAGAATTGTTACTCAGGGACAGACAGAATTGTTACTGAGTGCCAGAGAATTGTTACTCGCACAGACACAAAATTGTTACTTGCACAGACACAGAATTGTTACTCGCACAGACACAGAATTGTTACTCAGGGCCACAGAATTCATACTCAGGGACAGACAGAATTGTTACTGAGTGCCAGAGAATTGTTACTCAGGGACAGACAGAATTGTTACTGAGTGCCAGAGAATTGTTACTCAGGGACAGACAGAATTGTTACTGAGTGCCAGAGAATTGTTACTCAGGGACAGACAGAATTGTTACTGAGTGCCAGAGAATTGTTACTCAGGGACAGACAGAATTGTTACTGAGTGCCAGAGAATTGTTACTCGCACAGACACAAAATTGTTACTTGCACAGACACAGAATTGTTACTCGCACAGACACAGAATTGTTACTCAGGGCCACAGAATTCATACTCAGGGACAGACAGAATTGTTACTGAGTGCCAGAGAATTGTTACTCAGGGACAGACAGAATTGTTACTGAGTGCCAGAGAATTGTTACTCAGGGACAGACAGAATTGTTACTGAGTGCCAGAGAATTGTTACTCGCACAGACACAAAATTGTTACTTGCACAGACACAGAATTGTTACTCGCACAGACACAGAATTGTTACTGAGTGCCAGAGAATTGTTACTCAGGGACAGACAGAATTGTTACTGAGTGCCAGAGAATTGTTACTCAGGGACAGACAGAATTGTTACTGAGTGCCAGAGAATTGTTACTCAGGGACAGACAGAATTGTTACTGAGTGCCAGAGAATTGTTACTCGCACAGACACAAAATTGTTACTTGCACAGACACAGAATTGTTACTCGCACAGACACAGAATTGTTACTCAGGGCCACAGAATTCATACTCAGGGACAGACAGAATTGTTACTGAGTGCCAGAGAATTGTTACTCAGGGACAGACAGAATTGTTACTGAGTGCCAGAGAATTGTTACTCGCACAGACACAAAATTGTTACTTGCACAGACACAGAATTGTTACTCGCACAGACACAGAATTGTTACTCAGGGCCACAGAATTCATACTCAGGGACAGACAGAATTGTTACTGAGTGCCAGAGAATTGTTACTCAGGGACAGACAGAATTGTTACTGAGTGCCAGAGAATTGTTACTCAGGGACAGACAGAATTGTTACTGAGTGCCAGAGAATTGTTACTCGCACAGACACAAAATTGTTACTTGCACAGACACAGAATTGTTACTCGCACAGACACAGAATTGTTACTCGCACAGACACAGAATTGTTACTCAGGGCCACAGAATTCATACTCAGGGACAGACAGAATTGTTACTGAGTGCCAGAGAATTGTTACTCAGGGACACCTAATCGTTGAATTAAATAGTATGTCAGACAACATGCAGAGGAGTGGCAGAGGAGGCAATGTTTTAGGAGCGAGCAGACGTGGCAGCAGAGGAAGGGGTCGAGGCAGCAGTATTCGCAGCCAGAGGCCAGTGCTCCCGGTGTCATCCAGCGGTCGTGTCTCCACCGACAACCCTGCCGTCATTGATTGGTTGGCTCGGTCGTCTTCCTCTTCCCAGGTCACCTCTGACACCTACAGCCAACGGTCGGTGGGTACGTCAGACACAACCGTTAGTTGGCATGGCCCGGGAGCAAGCCCACTGAAATCACGTGTCCTCTACCTGCCCCTGTCCTTTGCTGTTCCCTCACCAAGCGAAGTATCGCATGCTGTGGGCTCAGCCCCACTGTACAGTGAGGAAGAGCTAACAGAGGGCGGTCAGGAACGGGGGGAGACATCGGCCTTTTCAGCAGCCAAGCGAACAAGTACTGGCGAGGAGAGTGGCTCGGTAGCCGGTCTAGAGACAGGTCTGTCTCCTGACCCAGACGCAGCCGAGGGGGCTAGTAGTGAGGCGGAGACCCTACTTGATGATGAGGAGGTTGATCGCACTTGGCAGCCTCATCGTCATCAGGCAATTTCTTCCGCATCATCAGGAGAAGAGGGTGGCAGCTTGGCAGCGAGCAAAACAGTCGGTGGGTTGCCCAGGAGACAGCAGCAGGGTCGCATCAGTGTCAGTGGAGCCAAACGTCCACGGAGTAGAGCACCAGCTCCACTGCAGCCTACCACCACGGCCAGTAGTGGTGCCGGTGCGCACGGAGGAAGTAGCAGTCAGCCAGTGAAGAGTAGCGGGGGCAAAGTTTCCTACTCGGTGGTGTGGCAATTTTTCCTCAAGCCGCCCGAGGAAGTAAACGTAGCCGTATGTCGACTATGTGGCCAGAAATGCAAGCGTGGCCAGGGGGCCCATGTTGGGACTACAGCGTTGCGTCAGCATATGCAGCGTCACCATTCGGTGGCCTGGGAAAACCGTGATAAACATACGGCGGTTCTGCCTGCCCCAGCCCCCGCTCCATCACCCGCTCCGTTACTTGCTCCGTCACCCGACGTCGTCAATCGCCCTCTATCAGCCAGTCAAGGCTCCAACACCTCTGCTGAGGGGAGTTGTCGCTCGTTGGCATCTTCCGCTCGTTCAGATGCTCCTTCTCCTGCTACTCCTCTTCTCGGATTCCGTCAACAGTCTTTCTTGGAATCCGTATCCAAGAGACAACAGTTTGCGAGCACGCACCCGACGGTGCAAAAGCTGAACGTCCTCCTGTCCAAGTTGCTGGTGCTGCAGTCCCTCCTTTTCCAACTGGTGGACTCAGCACCTTTCCGAGAAATGATGGCTTGTGCCGCGCCGCGGTGGAGAGTGCCAAGCCGTCATTTCTTTGCCCAAAAGGCAGTGCCAGCCCTGCATTCACATGTAGAAGAGATGGTGGGCCAGTCTTTGAGCATGTCGGTCTCTGCCAAAGTGCACGGCAGCGCCGACGTGTGGAGCTGTAACTACGGTCAGGGACAGTACATGTCATTTACGGCCCACTGGGTGAACGTGGTGCCGGCACAGCCGCACCAGCAACTTGGACAGGTCACGACGCTTTTGCCTCCACGTTTGCACGTCCTTGGTCCAGCAAGCATGTCCGCCTCTACCACCTCTTTTTCCGCCGTGTCCTCAGCCGCCACCCCCGTGCCAAGTCCCATTACCCGACCGGCATATCACATGTGCAGGGCGCAACGGTGTCACGCTGTGCTGCACCTGGTATGCCTTGGCGAACGTAGTCACACAGGGGAGGAACTGCTGAGTGTAATGAACAGAGAAATCGACAGATGGCTGTCTCCGCGCAAACTAAAAATCGGAACCATGTTGACTGACAACGGAAAGAACATGGTGTCTGCTCTGCGTCAAGGAAGGTTGTGCCATGCGCCATGCATGGCTCACGTGTTCAATCTGGTTGTCAAGCGGTTCCTAAAATCCACCATCCCACTGCAAGACATCCTTAAAATGTCACGTAAACTGTGCATGCATTTCAGCCATTCCTACACCGCAAAGAACACCCTCATTGAGCTGCAGCGGCAGAACGGAATTCCACAGCATCGCCTGATCTGCGACGTTGCAACAAGGTGGAATTCAACCCTACACATGTTAGACCGCCTTTACGAGCAGCGAAAGGCCATCACCGATTTCCTGATGTTACAAGCGGATAAAGGTACTCCCCTGTGTAACTTAGATGTCAGCCATTGGTAGCTCATGCGTGACACCTGCCGCTTGCTCAGGCCCTTTGAGGAGGCCACGCTATTCGTGAGTCGGCAGGACTATGGGATGAACGACGTCATTCCTCTGTTGCACGTCCTGGAACAAATGCTGTTAACAATGGCTGGTCAGGGTGCGGTAGACGTGGCGCACAGATCTCAACGCCACATGACCCCTGTGGGGGCAGGACAGGAAGAAGAGGAGGAGGTAGAGGAGGACATTTGTGCTCAGGAATTATTGAGTGAAATGGGTGGTTTTTCCACTCAGCGGACAGGAGTGGAGGAGCAGGAGCATCTGGTAGAGGAGGAGGAGGAGGAGACAGAGGACCCAGACGCACCGTGGCAGTATGCTGTGGAGATGGAGGCAGGGAGTCCCTCGCATTCCTTGGCACAAATGGCCCATAGCATGCTCGGTTGCTTGCGTAGCGACAGCCGAATAATAACCATCAGACAGAGGGATGACTTTTGGCTGTCCACCTTGTTGGACCCTCGCTACCGGTCCAAAATGGTGGCCTTTTTCACACCTGCTGAGAGGGAGGCCAAAATTACGTACTATAAAAACCACCTATGTAGTCAGTTGGTCTCTGCCTTTGTGCGCCAACGTCCATCCTCAGACACTGTGGGCCCTGTGCGCTCGCGTTCCGCTGGCATGGCAGCAGGGGAGGGGTGGGGTGGTAGGAGCAGTGGCAGCTCCACCAGCAGTGGCTGCCTCAGTCTGCAGTCGATGATGAGTAGCTTTCTTCACCAGCGCAGTGAGGAAACTACTAACCAGCCGCAGCAGCAGCAGCAGCATCAGGTGGACCTGGAGCAGGAGCTCAAACAACAGGCTTGGGCCTACTTGGACAGCACCCTGCCAACCGAGGTAGACAATCCCCTTGACTACTGGGCAACGAAACTTGACCTTTGGCCCCAACTAGCTGAATTTGCCCTTGAAAGGCTGTCATGCCCGGCCAGTAGCGTGGCATCGGAGCGCGTGTTTAGTGCGGCAGGAGGTATTGTAACTCCGCGGAGGACACGACTGTCCACCCAAAGTGTGGAGAGACTCACGTTTGTGAAAATGAATCAGGCGTGGATTAGTCTGGATTTCAAACCACCAGTTCCTGACACAACTGACTAAATCCGCCATGAATCATGCCTCAAACATGTGCCACTTTCAGGTCTCCTCACACTGCTGGTGTGTTTAATTTTTTGACATAGGGTGCTGGCAGATTACGGGCCTCCTATAGCTGCTGCCAGGCCCCTAATCTGCCATAGGCCCCTATATACCGCCTCCTCATGCTGCTGCTAGGTCCAGAGTCTCTCATGGGTCCCTGTACGGCCTCCCATTGCTGCTGTCTCCATCGCCACACTCTGCTGCCATGTGCCACTTTCAGGTCTCTTCACACTGCTGGTGTGTTTAATTTTTTGACATAGGGTGCAGGCAGATTACGGGCCTCACATAGCTGCTGCCAGGCCCCTAATCTGCCATGGGCCCCTATATACCGCCTCCTCATGCTGCTGCCAAGTCCAGAGTCTCTCATGGGTCCCTGTACGGCCTCCCATTGCTGCTGTCTCCATCGCCACACTCTGCTGCCATGTGCCACTTTCAGGTCTCTTCACACTGCTGGTGTGTTAAATTTTTTGACATAGGGTGCAGGCAGATTACGGGCCTCACATAGCTGCTGCCAGGCCCCTAATCTGCCATGGGCCCCTATAAACCGCCTCCTCATGCTGCTGCCAAGTCTAGAGTCTCTCATGGGTCCCTGTACGGCCTCCCATTGCTGCTGTCTCCATCGCCACACTCTGCTGCCATGTGCCACTTTCAGGTCTCTTCACACTGCTGGTGTGTTAAATTTTTTGACATAGGGTGCAGGCAGATTACGGGCCTCACATAGCTGCTGCCAGGCCCCTAATCTGCCATGGGCCCCTATATACCGCCTCCTCATGCTGCTGCCAAGTCTAGAGTCTCTCATGGGTCCCTGTACGGCCTCCCATTGCTGCTGTCTCCATCGCCACACTCTGCTGCCATGTGCCACTTTCAGGTCTCTTCACACTGCTGGTGTGTTTAATTTTTTGACATAGGGTGCAGGCAGATTACGGGCCTCACATAGCTGCTGCCAGGCCCCTAATCTGCCATGGGCCCCTATATACCGCCTCCTCATGCTGCTGCCAAGTCTAGAGTCTCTCATGGGTCCCTGTACGGCCTCCCATTGCTGCTGTCTCCATCGCCACACTCTGCTGCCATGTGCCACTTTCAGGTCTCTTCACACTGCTGGTGTGTTTAATTTTTTGACATAGGGTGCTGCAAGATAACGGGCCTCACATAGCTGCTGCCAGGCCCCTAATCTGCCATGGGCCCCTATATACCGCCTCCTCATGCTGCTGCCAAGTCCAGAGTCTCTCATGGGTCCCTGTACGGCCTCCCATTGCTGCTGTCTCCATCGCCACACTCTGCTGCCATGTGCCACTTTCAGGTCTCTTCACACTGCTGGTGTGTTAAATTTTTTGACATAGGGTGCAGGCAGATTACGGGCCTCACATAGCTGCTGCCAGGCCCCTAATCTGCCATGGGCCCCTATATACCGCCTCCTCATGCTGCTGCCAAGTCCAGAGTCTCTCATGGGTCCCTGTACGGCCTCCCATTGCTGCTGTCTCCATCGCCACACTCTGCTGCCATGTGCCACTTTCAGGTCTCTTCACACTGCTGGTGTGTTAAATTTTTTGACATAGGGTGCAGGCAGATTACGGGCCTCACATAGCTGCTGCCAGGCCCCTAATCTGCCATGGGCCCCTATATACCGCCTCCTCATGCTGCTGCCAAGTCTAGAGTCTGTCATGGGTCCCTGTACGGCCTCCCATTGCTGCTGTCTCCATCGCCACACTCTGCCATGTGCCACTTTCAGGTCTCTTCACACTGCTGGTGTGTTTAATTTTTTGACATAGGGTGCAGGCAGATTACGGGCCTCACATAGCTGCTGCCAGGCCCCTAATCTGCCATGGGCCCCTATATACCGCCTCCTCATGCTGCTGCCAAGTCCAGAGTCTCTCATGGGTCCCTGTACGGCCTCCCATTGCTGCTGTCTCCATCGCCACACTCTGCTGCCATGTGCCACTTTCAGGTCTCTTCACACTGCTGGTGTGTTTAATTTTTTGACATAGGGTGCAGGCAGATTACGGGCCTCACATAGCTGCTGCCAGGCCCCTAATCTGCCATGGGCCCCTATATACCGCCTCCTCATGCTGCTGCCAAGTCTAGAGTCTCTCATGGGTCCCTGTACGGCCTCCCATTGCTGCTGTCTCCATCGCCACACTCTGCTGCCATGTGCCACTTTCAGGTCTCTTCACACTGCTGGTGTGTTTAATTTTTTGACATAGGGTGCTGCAAGATAACGGGCCTCACATAGCTGCTGCCAGGCCCCTAATCTGCCATGGGCCCCTATATACCGCCTCCTCATGCTGCTGCCAAGTCCAGAGTCTCTCATGGGTCCCTGTACGGCCTCCCATTGCTGCTGTCTCCATCGCCACACTCTGCTGCCATGTGCCACTTTCAGGTCTCTTCACACTGCTGGTGTGTTTAATTTTTTGACATAGGGTGCAGGCAGATTACGGGCCTCACATAGCTGCTGCCAGGCCCCTAATCTGCCATGGGCCCCTATATACCGCCTCCTCATGCTGCTGCCAAGTCTAGAGTCTCTCATGGGTCCCTGTACGGCCTCCCATTGCTGCTGTCTCCATCGCCACACTCTGCTGCCATGTGCCACTTTCAGGTCTCTTCACACTGCTGGTGTGTTAAATTTTTTGACATAGGGTGCAGGCAGATTACGGGCCTCACATAGCTGCTGCCAGGCCCCTAATCTGCCATGGGCCCCTATATACCGCCTCCTCATGCTGCTGCCAAGTCTAGAGTCTGTCATGGGTCCCTGTACGGCCTCCCATTGCTGCTGTCTCCATCGCCACACTCTGCCATGTGCCACTTTCAGGTCTCTTCACACTGCTGGTGTGTTTAATTTTTTGACATAGGGTGCAGGCAGATTACGGGCCTCACATAGCTGCTGCCAGGCCCCTAATCTGCCATGGGCCCCTATATACCGCCTCCTCATGCTGCTGCCAAGTCCAGAGTCTCTCATGGGTCCCTGTACGGCCTCCCATTGTTGCTGTCTCCATCGCCACACTCTGCTGCCATGTGCCACTTTCAGGTCTCTTCACACTGCTGGTGTGTTTAATTTTTTGACATAGGGTGCAGGCAGATTACGGGCCTCACATAGCTGCTGCCAGGCCCCTAATCTGCCATGGGCCCCTATATACCGCCTCCTCATGCTGCTGCCAAGTCTAGAGTCTCTCATGGGTCCCTGTACGGCCTCCCATTGCTGCTGTCTCCATCGCCACACTCTGCTGCCATGTGCCACTTTCAGGTCTCTTCACACTGCTGGTGTGTTTAATTTTTTGACATAGGGTGCTGCAAGATAACGGGCCTCACATAGCTGCTGCCAGGCCCCTAATCTGCCATGGGCCCCTATATACCGCCTCCTCATGCTGCTGCCAAGTCCAGAGTCTCTCATGGGTCCCTGTACGGCCTCCCATTGCTGCTGTCTCCATCGCCACACTCTGCTGCCATGTGCCACTTTCAGGTCTCTTCACACTGCTGGTGTGTTAAATTTTTTGACATAGGGTGCAGGCAGATTACGGGCCTCACATAGCTGCTGCCAGGCCCCTAATCTGCCATGGGCCCCTATAAACCGCCTCCTCATGCTGCTGCCAAGTCTAGAGTCTGTCATGGGTCCCTGTACGGCCTCCCATTGCTGCTGTCTCCATTGCCACACTCTGCCATGTGCCACTTTCAGGTCTCTTCACACTGCTGGTGTGTTTAATTTTTTGACATAGGGTGCAGGCAGATTACGGGCCTCACATAGCTGCTGCCAGGCCCCTAATCTGCCATGGGCCCCTATATACCGCCTCCTCATGCTGCTGCCAAGTCCAGAGTCTCTCATGGGTCCCTGTACGGCCTCCCATTGCTGCTGTCTCCATCGCCACACTCTGCTGCCATGTGCCACTTTCAGGTCTCTTCACACTGCTGGTGTGTTTAATTTTTTGACATAGGGTGCAGGCAGATTACGGGCCTCACATAGCTGCTGCCAGGCCCCTAATCTGCCATGGGCCCCTATATACCGCCTCCTCATGCTGCTGCCAAGTCTAGAGTCTCTCATGGGTCCCTGTACGGCCTCCCATTGCTGCTGTCTCCATCGCCACACTCTGCTGCCATGTGCCACTTTCAGGTCTCTTCACACTGCTGGTGTGTTTAATTTTTTGACATAGGGTGCAGGCAGATTACGGGCCTCACATAGCTGCTGCCAGGCCCCTAATCTGCCATGGGCCCCTATATACCGCCTCCTCATGCTGCTGCCAAGTCCAGAGTCTCTCATGGGTCCCTGTACGGCCTCCCATTGCTGCTGTCTCCATCGCCACACTCTGCTGCCATGTGCCACTTTCAGGTCTCTTCACACTGCTGGTGTGTTAAATTTTTTGACATAGGGTGCAGGCAGATTACGGGCCTCACATAGCTGCTGCCAGGCCCCTAATCTGCCATGGGCCCCTATATACCGCCTCCTCATGCTGCTGCCAAGTCTAGAGTCTCTCATGGGTCCCTGTACGGCCTCCCATTGCTGCTGTCTCCATCGCCACACTCTGCTGCCATGTGCCACTTTCAGGTCTCTTCACACTGCTGGTGTGTTTAATTTTTTGACATAGGGTGCAGGCAGATTACGGGCCTCACATAGCTGCTGCCAGGCCCCTAATCTGCCATGGGCCCCTATATACCGCCTCCTCATGCTGCTGCCAAGTCTAGAGTCTCTCATGGGTCCCTGTACGGCCTCCCATTGCTGCTGTCTCCATCGCCACACTCTGCTGCCATGTGCCACTTTCAGGTCTCTTCACACTGCTGGTGTGTTAAATTTTTTGACATAGGGTGCAGGCAGATTACGGGCCTCACATAGCTGCTGCCAGGCCCCTAATCTGCCATGGGCCCCTATATACCGCCTCCTCATGCTGCTGCCAAGTCCAGAGTCTCTCATGGGTCCCTGTACGGCCTCCCATTGCTGCTGTCTCCATCGCCACACTCTGCTGCCATGTGCCACTTTCAGGTCTCTTCACACTGCTGGTGTGTTAAATTTTTTGACATAGGGTGCAGGCAGATTACGGGCCTCACATAGCTGCTGCCAGGCCCCTAATCTGCCATGGGCCCCTATATACCGCCTCCTCATGCTGCTGCCAAGTCTAGAGTCTGTCATGGGTCCCTGTACGGCCTCCCATTGCTGCTGTCTCCATCGCCACACTCTGCCATGTGCCACTTTCAGGTCTCTTCACACTGCTGGTGTGTTTAATTTTTTGACATAGGGTGCAGGCAGATTACGGGCCTCACATAGCTGCTGCCAGGCCCCTAATCTGCCATGGGCCCCTATATACCGCCTCCTCATGCTGCTGCCAAGTCCAGAGTCTCTCATGGGTCCCTGTACGGCCTCCCATTGCTGCTGTCTCCATCGCCACACTCTGCTGCCATGTGCCACTTTCAGGTCTCTTCACACTGCTGGTGTGTTTAATTTTTTGACATAGGGTGCAGGCAGATTACGGGCCTCACATAGCTGCTGCCAGGCCCCTAATCTGCCATGGGCCCCTATATACCGCCTCCTCATGCTGCTGCCAAGTCTAGAGTCTCTCATGGGTCCCTGTACGGCCTCCCATTGCTGCTGTCTCCATCGCCACACTCTGCTGCCATGTGCCACTTTCAGGTCTCTTCACACTGCTGGTGTGTTTAATTTTTTGACATAGGGTGCAGGCAGATTACGGGCCTCACATAGCTGCTGCCAGGCCCCTAATCTGCCATGGGCCCCTATATACCGCCTCCTCATGCTGCTGCCAAGTCCAGAGTCTGTCATGGGTCCCTGTACGGCCTCCCATTGCTGCTGTCTCCATCGCCACACTCTGCTGCCATGTGCCACTTTCAGGTCTCTTCACACTGCTGGTGTGTTAAATTTTTTGACATAGGGTGCTGGCAGATTACGGGCCTCCCATTGCTGCTGCCAGACATGTAATCTGCCATGGGCCCCCGTACCGACTCCTCATGCTGTGACGTTGCAACAAGGTGTAATTCAACCCTACATATGTTAGACCGCCTTTACGAACAGCTAAAGGCCATCACAGATTTCCTGATGTTAAAAGCGGATAAAGGTACTCCCTGTGTAACTTAGATGTCAGCCATTGTCAGCTCATGTGTGACACCTGCGCTTGCTCAGGCCCTTTGAGGAGGCCACGCTATTCGTGAGTCGGCAGGACTATGGGATGAATGAGGTCAAATCGGCCATGGGCCCCCGTACCGCCTGTTCACGCTGATGCTGGTCCCACAGTGTGACCTGGGTCCCTGTACGGCCTCCCATTGCTTCCACTCTGCCATGTACCTCTTTGAAATCTCCTCACACTCCTGCGGTTGTCCATTTTGTCATAGGTTGCTGGCAGATTAGCGGCCTTCCATAGGTGCCGCCAGGCCCCATATCGACCATGGGCCCCCGTACCTCCTGGTCACGCTGCTGCTGAGCCCACAGTGTGACCTGGGTCCCTGTACGGCCTCCCATTGCTTCCACTCTGCCATGTGCCACTTTGAAATCTCCTCACACTCCTGCGGTTGTCCATTTTGTCATAGGTCGCTGGCAGATTACAGGCCTTCCATAGGTGCCACCAAGCCCCATATCGGCCATGGGCCCCCGTACCGCCTGGTCACGCTGCTGCTGGGCCCACAGTGTGACCTGGGTCCCTGTACCGCCTCCCATTGCTCCCACTCTGCCATGTGCCACTTTCAGGTCTCCTCACGCTCCTGCTGGTTTCCATTTTGTCATAGGTTGCTGTATGGCCTCCCATTGCTGCTGCCTCCACCGCCACACTGTGGCTCCAAACACTGGTTTTGGCCCCGTGACTGGCCAAAGGAGTGAAGTGTGCAGTGATTCTAAGATCGACGGCACTCATCTGCATGTCATACTGACAGACAGTATTATTTCTCTTCCCCAGCAGACTCCAAGGGCATTTAAATTAAAGGTACAGTGTTCTGCACTAATATTAAGTCTCTCTGAAGCCTAGAAACACCCTTTTTTAAGTTAAATTCACAGCGAATTTATTCGACTCGAATCGAATATTGTCCACGAATTCGCCGAATCAGTCGAATCGAATTTTTCATTTCTTCGCTCATCTCTAGTCCTCATGCATAACTGAACATGTATTACTCTTCCTCTAGAAACCTCTCTCCTTTCCTGCCTCAAAGATAGTACAGGACCTTTTGTGAACCTTTTGATTTCAAACCTTCTGACTGAAAAGCTCAGAGGTGATTTTTTGCACTTATCGTAGGCCCCTTGTACATGGGCATCTAGCCTCTGTGCATGTAATCCCAGCATTTTAGTGTGCCCAGGAGACACAAGTGCAGCAAAAACCTCATCTGATTATGACCCTTCAAAGTTTATGGCAGGCTAATATATGCTGTGGCTGGATGGTGTTATCTACTCTACCAAGTAGCATTTATGTTTAGGGCCCAATGCTTTCAGAGATGAACGCCTGGAATGCAGAATAGTTGCTTGTTTCCCATATTTCCCTGCCTCCTGTTTCCTGCCTGCTCACTTTGCCTGTGGGCAGAACGCACTCTCCACTACTGTGACACAGTTTTTCCACCTGCTTCTGCATTAAGAACACTATTTTAACATTAGGTTATCATCGTTTGAAGCTGTTGTCTTAATGTGAGTACTTGACTGGTGGAACGAATACTATTGATGGTGAGTGGTGGCTCTGAGGTAGGAAGAAGCCTGCACTACTGTAGAAACACGGAGTGACAGAGGAAATACCTGCTCTCTGGGCACAACTTAGGGTTGCCAGCTGTCCCATATTATACAGGATTGTCCCATTTTTCTCTCTGCCTTCCCACTCTGCCCTCTCACTCTGCCTTATCTCTCACCTCAGTCTCTCACTCCCCCTTTGTTCTTTCCCCCTTTTGCTTTCTCCCCCCTCCTCACTCTTTTTTTCCTCTCACTTCACTCCTTTCCCTTCTGTCTCACTCTCTCCCTCCCCCTTTCTCATTATCTCCCCCATCCTTCTCTTTCTCATTATCTCCCCCATCCTTCTCTTTCTCTCTCTTCTTCTTCCTTGTGCTCTTCTCCCCTTTGCACCTTCTCTTGCCCTCTCCCTCCCTCTTTTGCCCTCTCCCTCCCTCTTTTGCCCTCTCCCTCCCTTTCTTGCTCTTCTCCCCCCTTGCTCTTTATCTCTCTCTTGCCCTCTCCCTCATCCTCTTTACCCCCAGATTAGTGTGATCAGATTTAAAAATGGCACTGTTTACAAACCAGAAGTGACAAAGTTATATTCACTTCCAGTTTTCTATACCATAGAGCTGATAGGGGACCATCCAGTCGTCGAAAAGCTCTATAGCAGTGGTTCTCAACCTTTCTAATGCCGCGACCCCTTAATACAGTTCCTCATGTTGTGGTGACCGCCAACCATAAAATTATTTTGCTACTTCATAACTGTAATTTTGCAGTGGGAGGACTAGTGCCACATCATTGGTGTCAGTGGAAGGAGTAGTGCCACATCATTGGTGTCAGTGAGAGGAGTAGTGCCCCATCACTGATGTCAGTGGGATGAATAGTGTCCCATGGTTGGTATCAGTGGGAGGAATAGTGCCCCATCGTTGGTGTGAGTGGGAGGAATAGTGCCCCATCGTTGGTGTCAGTGGGGGGAATAGTGCCCCATCATTGGTGTCAGTGGGGGGAATAGTGCCCCATCATTGGTGTCAGTGGGGGGAATAGTGCCCCATCATTGGTGTCAGTGGGAGGAATAGTGTCCCATCATTGGTGTCAGTGAGAGGAATAGTGTCCCATCATTGGTGTCAGTGGGAGGAATAGTGTCCCATCATTGGTGTCAGTCACCCCTGCTCCAGCCTGGGCTCGCTCTCTCCCTCTCCCATCTACAGCCTGCATACCTGGCTGCAGCAGCAAAATTTGCACTTACCTGTCAGCTGTCTTCCTTCTCTGGCCGCTCTCCTCTTCACTCGCTCCGGCAGCTCCCTCGATCTTCTTTGATCTACGCGCGCTGCCGCTCGGCTCCTCCTCTCCAAGCTCCACCTCCTCGCCGGTGATTGGCCGCCTGTGTGCCTCTCCTGAGCTACAGTTTCGGTGGCCAATCAGCGGCGAGGAGGCAGAGCTGTTGAGCGATCCCGGAGGTGTGGCCAGGTGACAGGGGCAGCATATCATCCCGCCCACACATCGCCTGAGACGGAGGAGCGGTGTCTCGGTTCCTAAGACCATCGGAAATATGTGTTTTCCGATGGTCTTAGGCGACCCCTGTGAAATGGTCGTTCGACCCCCAAAGGGGTCGCGACCCCCAGGTTGAGAACCGCTGCTCTATAGTAAGCCGGGCGGAACTGCCAGCTTCAGTTCTGGGTTCTCCAGTGGGACGGAGAGCTCAGAAAGGCACCGGTGGGTGAGTGACCCCTCCAGCTGCCTGTAAACGCAATCCAGCAGCTACTTAGCCACTAAGATGGCTTTTGCAAAAAGAGCTGATTGCCTGAAATACCGAGGCAAAAGGAAGTATTGAGATCTTCAAGTGGCTAGTCCTCCTCCATAGCTGTAAACATGCTTTATATAAGATTTTTTGCCTTGATGTTTAAATATCTTTTGTTGACTATAGGTAGCCTTTGAGTCAGCTGTCCACAGTAACACTGTACACCATTTTCTTAAATTATGCTTTTCTTCTCTGTATTTGGAAATCATCAAAAACAATTTTTCAGACTTCCATTGCAATGCTGCAGTGCTTGTTGTGAACCAACTACTGAATAATACATCAGCTATTTGGAGTTAAATACAGTCTTCTATTACCAAATTTTAATGGAATGAAATTTTATTTGTATGATGGTAATATTCCAAAGAAAGCTGGTGAAAAGGCACATTATTATTATTATTATTATACAGTATTTATAAAGCGCCAATAGTTCCCTCAGCGCTATTTATTTTATAGTAGGCAAAAAAGTTTCTAGGTAACTTTACAAAGGTGCTCTGTGAAATCCTAGAACCTTGTTTATTTCTTCCACAATAAATGGTTTGTGTTTCATTGCTCCTTCTGGACTGCTGCTGGTCACTAAACACTGATACCTATGTTTCCTACCTCTCTCTGCTTCAGTATTTAAAACCTTACAAGGACATTTTATTTGGTTAGGACAGATCTTACCTTTAGAACATCACTGTTTAAACCTTCCATTTTAGAAAAAAAAAACAATTTTATAGGTTTCCGTCTGATTTTTCTATCATTTGTTTTGTTATTTAAAAATCCCATTTAAAAAAAAAAATTAAAAACTGGCTTATTGGTATGATCTAGAAGTGAAGGACACGTCTTTAAACTGCTCATAGATTTTAGAGGGGAGTTGAACATGTAGTCACCATTCAACTATCCCCAGGATGAAAACAAAATAATTTGGACTCTGCTATTCGGTCAGTTGTTATGAAGTTTTACCAATGGACAAATCTTCATCTATTGTTTCTTGAGAGAAAATATTTCTACATAGTAAATCATGTAATCAAGCCTCTTTAAAAGAAAAGTGTTTTTGTTGCTATTTGCAACCATTTAGAATTGAGTCCCCACTTTTAAACATGACATTGGTAAGTGATTTGATTGCTGTTGGCTTTCGTCTCACTTATATACAGTACAGTAAATGTAACTAGAGATGAATAAACTGATCTGCAAAACTCCACCTGTATTAGGGGTAATTTACAGCTGGTGGAAATTCATATCTGAATTAAATAGTACTTAATTTGCATTTTTTTGGTTTTGCTGTTTTTTTTATTGAAATTAAAACAAAGTTGAGTACCCCATTCCCTACGAGAGATATATTTGTAATGTCCCCATGGCTGAGGTGTTAAAATGAGGTGAGACCACATAAATCTGTATACTGTTCACCATCTATTACAGGAGTTTTAAACAAAGGGTCATCTTATCACACATCAATTTGTTTGCTCTGTCATTGGCGGTCAGTAGGAGTAAAAATGTCCTTATGTTGGTGGTCAGTGGAAGTAAAATAAAAATGCCTACCATTGATGGTAAGTGATAGTAATAAATGCCCTTATGTCGATGGCCAGTGGGACTAGCAAAATGCCCTTATGTTGGTGGTAGTATTAAATGCACCATACATCAGAAATTAAACTATTTTAATGCCTTTACAGTGGTGGTCAGTGAAAGCAATAAAAGCCATTACATAGGTGGTTAGTAGGAATACAAAATGCCCATGCATCAGTACTCAGTGGGAGTGCAAAATACCCTAATGTTGGCAGTTATTGGGGGGTATAAAATGTCTCCACATCATCAGTCAACTGGAGTAAAAAATGTCCCTGTATTAGTGAACAGCAGAAGTACAAAAATGTCTGGTTATAAGGATAACTAAAATTCCTCCAAAATTCATTGGTAACTTAACTATATATCCATTCTGTACCTCCCAATGCTTATTTTGATATCACAACTGGGACTTTTATGGTATCATCGGGCAGGATATCACTCTGCCTGATTAGTCTTTTAATTTCCTGTGCCTGCCAACAACTGTCCCTATGCATGGTGGCTCCCCAGGGCCTTCTGGATCCATTCATGACAACCAGGTGTTCCACACCACCAATGCCACACCAGGTGTTGTGGGCAATGGAGTGGGCTTATGTTCAACCATATATTGAGTTAAAACACACAAGTTAAAAAGTAAAAACAAATTGACAAAAACTCTAAAAAGCCATGGAACTTCTATCCACCGATTCTGCTCCAGGTCTCTTCATCTGTGAAAAAGCCCAGTGACTGCTGACACCAGTATAAAAGTCTTCCTTTAACCACGTCAATATCGGTCACTTTTACCCCTTTCAGCGCTAGGCCGATTTTTATTTTTCAGCGCTGTCGCACTTTGAATAACAATTGTGCATACATGCAACACTAAACCTAGAGTACATTTTTATAATTTTTTTACACGAATAGAGCTTTTTTTTGGTGGTATTTAATCACCACTGGGTTTTTTTTTTGTTTGCTAAAAAAATGAAAAAAGACTGCAAACTTTGAAAAGTAATGCATTTTTCTTAGTTTCTCTTATAACATTTTGCAAATAAATCATTGTATTTCATAAATGTAGGCTAAAATGTATTCTGCTATGTTCCTTTGCTTATAGAGTCCACAAACTATGGTATATTTGAAAATACTGACTGTACTGACGGCCTCATTTCTTGAGGCCCAAAAATGCCAGGACAGTACAAATATCCCCCAAATGACACCTTTTTTGAAAGTAGACAGTCCAAAGTATTTAGTAAAAGGCATGGCAAGTTTTTTGAAGTTGAAATTTTTTGTCATTACATTTTTGAAAATTAAGAAATTAAAATAATTTTTTTTTTTACATACTGTCTCTAGTGCAGTACAGCATCATCACATAACTGGTGTGGCAGTAATCAGGGGCACTGACTGGTGACTTTTTAAATTTAAAAATGTTATTATTTTTTATTTTTCTTAAATTTGTTTTATGACCTTTTTTTTCTTTAACACACTGTGACCTGAGCAATATAATGTTACCATAGTAACATAGTACTTCTCTGGGGAAGTGATCAGGATTTTTTTTTCACCAAATTATGATTGCTTATAACAATGAATTTGACTGCTATAAGCAAGCATTTTACTGAAAGAATTCAATTAATTCAGTTTGTTTTGTTGTGATTGGCCACAGATGTCACAGATGGGCTGTGATTGGCCTTGTCTGTACCTTGTGACCAATGACCGCTAACAACACAATTGTAACAATGAATGGCATGAATCAAAGCCATTCATTGTTTACAATTATCATGTGATCTGCTGTGATTGGTCACAGTGAGCACATGGTACCGGCAGTGGGCCAGTACACTGATCAGTCAGTGACAGATCGTGTCCGCAGTGTGGCCTGTTTCGGGAGGTAGTCATATGACGTTCACCCTGGAACGACAAAAGGCCCACCCAACCAATAATTTTCTATAGGCCGGGCAGACAGTGGTCTCCTTTAGTACTTTTTTTGGGGGTTAGGTTAAAGTATTACTAAAGTAATTTATGTATTATTTTAAATAGAGTAGAAGAGGGTTATAACATCTGTGAATTTTTTGCAACATGAGTTCCAATGGGGATATTGCCATTCCAGTTCCTGTCTCATAGCTACAACAGGAAATAAGTGGAGATCTTTCCAATGTGCAGAAATCCCTTCTTAGACAATTATCACCGAAACTAGTGCCCCCTACTGGAAGATTTCCCCTCTATTCCTGCTCTGGTGAGAACAACTTGGGATTTCTCCCACCTTCATTTCCTGTGACACTGGGGATCAGTGAACCTTTCTAAGGGGGACACAGATAGGAATAAAAAACTTAGCAGTGTTCTATCCGCTCAACACTTTACCCAAATCTAAAAAAAGTTTTTGTTTTAGTTATACATTAGTCCTTTACGTGGGTGTTAACATTGGGAGATGGAGGCACTCTCTCCACACCCTTACGCATTATGCCAATGATCCCTCTGACAAAGCCACAATGCGTAAGGGTGTGGAGTGACATAGAGATGGCCGACGGAGTCCGCTTGAATGCCTATCACAGGATGGAACCACATCACCTGAAGTGCGAGCGTGCACTTCAGGTAAAATTTACAACCAGCAATGTCCCCACCAGGTACCACATTAATGTTGGGATATTGTGGAATTGTATGCGCTTCATCTGTGGTGCACCAGTCTTGTGAATGTGCTTTTATTAGTATTTTAATAAACTAATTTTTATACGGGACAGTTTTAAACAGTGCAACCCGCCGTAAGGGAATTCCCCAAGACCCAGGGAAATAGAAGGGTTAAAGGCGCATTTAGACCAAACTCACAGAAAGTCTAATTATTAAGGTGAGAGGCTGAAGGTGGCAGTGTCTCATAAAGCAGTGATATCACATCTATCTGATTGTGCACTTGGATGGGATTGGCATATTGTATGTAAATTCATAAGGACTTGATACATATGAGGACTATTATAACCTTTTTGTAGATGTGTCCCGTGTTTCATTGCCATATGGTACTTGGTTCTGTTTTCTCAAAAATTGAAAATGAATTACAGATTGCAAAAGATAGCTGGACAAACCCCCAAAAATTCTTCAAATATATTAATAGTAAAAAGGTCAGGTCCGAACATGTAGGCCCTTTACAAAATAATCTAGAGTAGGTGACTGGGGACAAAG
Source organism: Staurois parvus (assembly GCF_062004578.1). Taxonomy (NCBI): domain Eukaryota; kingdom Metazoa; phylum Chordata; class Amphibia; order Anura; family Ranidae; genus Staurois; species Staurois parvus. The sequence goes on along the minus strand of NW_028318029.1, from coordinate 1,333,639 downwards.
AGAAGGCTAATTTATTAAAATGTATTATGATCCAGAAATATTTAGACAGAATAAAGGTGAATAAAGCACCTGGACTAGATGGCATACACCTACAGGTCCTTAAAGAAATGAGCTCTGTCATTTCAAAACCTTTTTTTCTAATTTTTAGGGACTCTTTAATGACTGGCATAGTACCACTAGATTGACTTAAGGTCACTGTGGTGCCAATATTTAAAAAGGGAATAAAATCTTTACCAAGTAATAATAGACCTGTTGGTTTAATTTCTATAGTTGGGAAGATACTGGAGAGTTTAATAAAAGACCACATAGATGAGTTCTTACTGGAAAAAAATATTTTAAGCAGCAGACAGCATGGATTCATGAAAGACAGAAGTTGTCAAACAAATTTGATTTCTTTTTATGAGGAGGTGATCAAAACCTTGGATACAGGGGTGGCGGTGGATGTGTTATACTTGGATTTTGCAAAAGCATTTGCCACAGTTCCCCACACATGGCTAATGTGTAAGGTAAAGTCTACAGGCTTGGAAAAATCTGTATGTAAATGGGTAAAAAAACTTGCTAAAAGATCATATTCAGAGAGTAGTGGTTAATGATTCATACTCTAACTGGTGGAGGGTTGTCAGTGGTGTACCCCAAGGTTCAGTTTTGGGACCCTTACTTTTTAATGTATTTACTGTATAAATGATATAGGGTCTGGGATTAAAAATCCCATTTCAGTCTTTGCAGATGAAATCAAGCTATGCAGTGGAATAACGTCCTTACAGGATGTCTCCAAGCCAACCTCAGTGCACTGTTTAACTGGGCAGCTTGGTGGCAAATGAGGTTTAATGTTGATCAATGTAAGGTTATGCACTTGGGGGTTCAGAATATGCATGCATCATACATACTAGGGGGAGTACAACTGGGGGAATCAATGGTGGAGAAGGATCTGGGAGTTCTGGTAGATCACAAGCTTAATAATGGCATGCAATGCCAAGCTGCGGATTCTAAAGTGAGCAAAATCCTCTCTTGTATTAAAAGAGGTATAGACTCCAGAGAGAGAGAGATCATTTTACCCCTGTACAAATCATTAGTAACACCTCCCCTGGAATATGCAGTTCAGTTTTGGGCACCAATTCACAAAAGTTATATTGGGGAACTGAAGAAAGTGCAGAGAAGGGCAACCAAACTGACAAGAGGCATTGTCAGACACCGCCTGGCGGGATCTCTAGTGATTCACAGAATGGGATTCCCCAGGACGCGGAGTCTAAGTCCCAGTCTGCCATTTTCACCAGAGCCCCTGATGGTGGGGATGGACTTGGTGCAAGACTGAAACCAGGTCGCGACCCCTGAGTGCACCCAACTGTGGTAGAGGGGTCCCGCTGAGGGTATGTGCCAGGGGTGAGCCTGATGTGAAGAGGCTGACAGGTCCAGAGCGGGATGGATGGATGACAGTCAGAAGTGAGCGTGGTCAGACTAGCCGGGTCGGTAACGGTGGAGGCAGATAGGTACCAAGCAGTAGACGGAGAGTAGCCGGGTCACGAGCCAAGGTTCAGCAATGGGAGGTCCAATAATAATAAGGGCAGGCAGAGGAATAGTCAGAGACGAGACAGGGGTCAGAGCAGGAGAAGGTCAACACGAATCAGAACAGGCAGGGTCAGCAACAAGGAATGCACTTCAGGAACACAGGTAACAGGAACTAGACCTTGCAGCAATCTGAACACCACCTGGCCAGTTTAAATAGTGTGCCCTGCACCGTCACTGGTGCCAGGCGTGCGCCCGCGTGCGCGAGTGCGCATGCGTGGTCGCAATTGCCGCCGCAGACGCCCAGGTCCTAATGTCTGCACATTGATGCGCCTAGGCAATCTGCGCATGCGCAGATCTGTGCGCCGTGGCGAGACCCACGGTCCCTGACAGGCATGGAGGAGCTCAGCTATGAAGAAAGATTAAAGGACACTGAATTTGTTCTCGCTTGAGAGGAGGAGATTAAGGAGGGATATGATCAACATGTATAAATAAATTAGTGGTTCATATAGTGAACTCGGTGTAGAGTTATTCACCCTTTAGGTCATTACAGAGAACAAGGGGCACTCTTTATGTCTGGAGGAAAAGAGATTTAATCTCCAAACACGGAAAGGTTTCTTCACAGTGAGAACTGTGAAAATGTGGAATAGACTCCCTCAAGACTTGGTTCTGGCCAGCTCAGTGGATTGCTTAAAAAAGACCTGGATTCTTTCCTAGATGCACACAATATAACTGGATACTAACATTTATAGGTAAAGTTGATCCAGGGAATATCCGATTGCCTCTAGGGGGATCAGGAAGGAATTTTTTTCCCTGCAGGAGCAAATTGGATCATGCTTTGCTGTGTTTTTTTTTATTAAACTAGATGGACTTTTTTTCAGCCAGACTAACTATGTAACTATGCACCTATCCTCTGAGAAAAAAAGCCCTAGATATCCCATAATCCCTGGGACTCTCAATCTAGTGTTCTGCAGCTGAGAACTACATAATAATTAAATCTGACAGACACAAGCAGATAAAGCAATGAAGGAAGAGATGTGCTTAATCACATTAGTACTCCTACATTGGTGATGTCACAAATTGATTGGACGCTGCATGACCCCCAACAAGAAATTGTCTGTTCTTTTAGTGAAAAGGGACAAGCTAGGTGGATGAATACATGGACATAGGGGAATCGATCAGCCATGACACTCCAAACTACAACAGCAACATGCGAGCCCACATGTTGCAAACAAATTACACAGGGAAAATAACTACACTAATATCTAGTTAAAACAGGAAAACATTTGAACGTGTACAATGCCTTTAATCCACAGGAATAAATAAGGTTGTGGCACACATTCTCAATAAGGGAACTCAGCTGGGACGTTTCTTGATAATGGCTGTGTGGCCCTGGGCAGGGCCATACAGTGAATATTACTGGAATGAGAAACAAGGTATTTTACTAGTCAGAATGATCATTCATTGCTGTACATTGTGCTCACTAAAAAGAGTCAGGTGCAGTTTCGTTTGCAATTGGGTGTGTTGGCAGCCTATTCAAAATGAGTGTGCTGCCATAAATTGGCAATCATAATCTGTGCAATGTTTTGTGTTACTGCACTGAAATGGTTTAAACCCTGCTCAATGATGGCCTATAAATGATGTGGCAGTCTAGGGGATGACCCATAATTGCATAGAAATCTGGTTCAGTTGTAATTTTAAAACAGACATTTCTGAGCACCATTGGCATTTTTGGATGTGCTTAATGCTACATAATCATAAAAAGAATGTATTTTCAGGAGATGTGTAAAGTTAATAAAGTCAGTTGTGGTAATATTATTCTTTTCAGATAGTTCCATTAGAAGCATTTATTTTGTTGTTAGCATGCCCCCTCTTGATGCAGCTAAGTAGTGCAGTTCTCAACATTAGCTCTCTTGTGTTAATTTTGAATAAACTTTTATGTACTTTCCAACGTCTCAAATACTGTATAACACGTTTCTAATAATTTAGTTCCCTAAATTGTGGGTGCTAACTTTTGCAATATTTGGGAGAACAAAAATGGATCTGTTAGTGGTGGTAAAAGAAAAAAGAGATTCCACTATGTGTTAATATTGTACGAATGTAATAGTACTAGTAGAACTGTAATTAACCATTTCAATACCGTGCAATTTTCCTGCCCAGGCCATTTTTCACGTTTCAGCGCTCTCACACTTTGAATGACAATTGCGCGGTCATACAACATTGTACCCAAACTAAAATTTTATCATTTTCTTCACACAACTAGATCTTTCTTTTGGTGGTATTTAATCACCGCTGGGGTTTTTATTTTTTGCTAAATTAACAAAAAAAGACAACAAAGTTTGAAAAAAAACACGTTTTTCTTTGTTTCTGTTATAAAAGTTTACAAATAAATAATTGTTCTTCATAAATTTAGGCCAAGATGTATTCTGCTACATTTCTTTGGTGAAAATAACCCAAATTAGGATGTATTTTTTAGTTTGTAGGAAAGTTATAGAGTTCACAAACTATGGGATATATCTGAATATTGATCAATCCTGAAGTTCTGACAGCCAATCTAATTTCTTGAGGTCCAAGAATGTCAGAATAGTACAGATATCCCCAAATGACCCCTTTTTGCAGAGTAGACAGTCCGACGTACTTCTTAAGAGGCATGGCGAGTTTTTCGAAGTTGTATTTTTTTTGTCATAATTTTTTGGAAAATGAAAAAATTAAAAAAATTATTTTCACTATTTTTTTTTTTACATACTGTCACCAGTGCAGTACAGCATCATCATATAACTGGCATGGCGGTGAACAGGGACACTGACTGGTGACAGTATGACAAAAAAAAAAAAATATATATTTTTTTTATTATTATTTTAAATTTTTTATTACTTTTTTTATTTTTTTTTAAGATTTTTTTTCATATTTTACTATGACCAAAGTAGTACAATGTTACCATAGTAACATTGTACTACTTTGGGGAAGTGATCAGTATTTTTTTTGTTTTTTTTTTACACAATTTGCTTATAGCAAAGAATTACTTTGCTATAAGCAAGCATTTACCAGAATGAAATCGATTCATTCAGGTTTTTTTTTTTCTTTGTGCTTAGCTGTGATTTGGTCACAGCTAATCACATGACATGTGCATGTGATTAGCTGTGACCATTCACAGCTAGGCACTAGTATACAATGGATGGCATGAATGAAGCCATCCATTGTATACAACTGTCATTTGACCTGCTGTGACCAATCACAGCAGGTCAAATGGTACCAGCAATGGGGGCCGGTACTCAGATCTGTCATCGGCCATGTCCGAGGTACACAGCCGGTGACAGATCACGCCGCTGCGCGGCTCTGCATTAGCGCAAACTGCGCATGTGCGGGAGCACGCCAAATGGCGTGCACCTGGAATGCCGAAGCACTTTTGAAGCCACCAAACGGCCATTGGCCGGGCGGCTAATAGTTAATACTAGTTTGTTTTGTGTTTAAAATTATATGAAATCTTGTTTTTTTCTTGTCCTAGAAATGTTGCTAATAACTCGCCCAAGGAATTATCAACACCCTAACCTGTGTGCTCCCCAGTATAAGTGGGTTCTCTGTCAACTGCACTGTTCTAAACATCACTAGGGGTCCATAGTCAAAACACAGCCCACACAGCACACTTCCAGGCACTTGGTATAGATAGTAGGTTGTAAACCTTCCACTCACCACCCCCCCTGGTCACCAGTAGCAACAACCCACATTTGGTTAGGAGTACGCATTTCAATCTCAAGGCCCTGTGCCTTTTCTATGGTTCAGGGCACAAGGCAGTGGCTGTGCACACCTTTTCCACAGACGCTTGCTCTGGGGAGAAGTTTGGTGCATCTGCCTCAGAACCTAGGCCAAACAGTCCTCTAAAAATGTTTCCACCTCTGCCGCTGCAGGTGGTTGCTCTGGTGCATCTGAAGAAAATTCCAGGGCTGCTATGGAATTGGTTACTTCATCTGCTTCACCTATGCTGGGTTCCCTGGGACCCAGGCTGTGCCATGTTAGAGTCCGGGGAATCCTCCATGACCAATTCCTTGATTGGAACTGCCTTCTGCTAGGTAGCATTCTCTCAGGCGGAGCCTTCTTACCAAGTTACTATTAAGTCCCATGGCTCAGCTTTCTCAGACAACATCAAACAGGAATGCCTTAAGTGGTCCACAAAGCACCCAAGGTTATTTGGTCACAAGAGGGACATATCAGCATGTCAAAAACACCATAATGACACAAAGAAAAGCTCATCTTGGCTGTAAGGTGAAGTCTCTTATCGAGGGCAATTCCCTTCACTATGTGAAAGAAATGGTTGATCTTTCTTTCACTACCTCCTCCGGCTTTTCACACAGACCTAATGACCATATTGACTGGAAAACAAGAACATGTCATACCTTTACGCTGCTTTCTCCATGTGTGAGTGCACTAAGTACCAATTCTACAGCTATATTTACACAGCACAGCCTCCTCACTGAATTCCAGCCCTTTCTCAAAGCTTCTAGAAACCTTTAGAACATTTGAGACTACTCCCAGGATCTTCCCTACCTCCCTCTAGTGCCATCTTCTGTTAGAAGGGTGATCCTGCTGACTATGCCAAGTGTATGCAGGTTCCCTGTCAACTGCATTTTTCAAAACTCCACTAGGGGCCTGCTACATAATAGGGCTGTCCCAGAGCCTAACTCAGCCCATAGTTGGAACACAGCCCATACAGAAAACAGCTCCTGACACTTGTGTACAGAGGGTGGATGGTAAAACTTTTACTCGCCATTCCCCTGGTCACCTATCTCAAGGACAAATATTTGTACTCACTTCACTTGCAGGGCACTGAGGCTTTTCCATGGTTATAGGAAAACAGGACTTAGACAGTCCATCTGTATACCTGGGGTTCAATGTGACACGGGGGCCTAGGTCACCTAACACGTGTTTCAAAGATCATCTCTTCACTGCCAGGAGAGCAACTTCTTCCCCTGTTCACCACCAATCCCAAACTGACCAGATTTACACTTCTATTTAGGATCCTGCACACCATTTGTGCAAAAAAACATGAGTTGTACCTGTCCAGCCACCTGCAGCCAAACTGACCAGATTTACACTTCTATTTAGGATCCTGCACACCATTTGTGCAAAAAAACATGAGTTGTACCTGTCCAGCCACCTGCAGCCTAACTGTATACTGGCCCATCTTCCACTCTTTCCTACAGGAGTCAGGAATCCTCTTCAGTGATACCACTCTAGCGAGAGGCAAAGTCCATACCTTTTAATAAGGGTTTGTTGATTATATTTCAATGAAACAATCCTTCTCAGACAAAAGAACTGAACAAGTGCAGTAGATTGTACCAAACGTCAGTGTCATAACATAAATCTCTTGTCCCATGGTCAGGGGTATATTGCAGTTCTAGGTCCAGGGGTGCCCATTTCCAGGGAAGGCCCACTAAGGGGAAAAAGGAAGATAGATATTTGCCCCACTGCTCCATTTTCTTGCTTCATTTAGTACAACAGCCTTGTACTAAGCTCCACTCACCATTTTTATATGATCCTGCCAGGAAGAGGAGTGCTGTAAGAAGGTAAAGGGAAGACCTAATTTAAAGGGGCAACTTTTTAACTCCTGCCTACACCCATGTCCCTGTAATGTTCCTATAGCAATCCATGAGACCACTGCTTGCAGTGGGGATCCAGATTCCTGGGGTGTTAGAAACTTAAGATTCTTTGACTGCTCTACAAGAGAATGAAAAACCACCCTATGGACAGGGAAGTATTATTCATCTTCTTTCACTTTAAACTAAATTCTTCCATAGGAGGGGACAGCAAAAACAATTAGTGTTTATTAATGTGGGATTCATGGAGCCTTTTCAGAAGGTCTGGTATTGAATTACCTGGTAGTGGCTTATTTTTTGGAGTCTAGAGGCCTGGCAGTTGGCACTAATGCCTCTCTTACCTCATTATCCCCAAGTGTCCTCAGCAATGGGCTACAAATGCCATTTTATTTGTTACTTTAATCCAGATTGAACAATTTACACTTCAGAATATAGGGTATGAAGGGATGACTTGAGAGAATTTGGCAGATTTACTAAAGGAGTTGAGTCTACAAAATAAACTGTGAACATTTACATCAATTATCCAGTCATGTGCAGATGAAAAAAGTAAAATGGAATTTTCTTTCCATATAATTAAATAATCAAAGGGAATATTCACTCAATTTATTGTGCATAGATTTTCAAGTCCTTTGCCAAATCAACCCCAATGTATGGCACGTAAAGAAGCAGTCAGAAAAAGGGCAAAAGAAGTATTGTATGTTGTCCCAATGCCTATCACTGACAATTTTGCTTGACAGCTTGGTCTTCATGAAAATGTGGAGGCAAATACAAATAACAGCATAATAAAAAAAATACAAAATATTATCATGACATTGCCAGTTATCAAAGTACAGTGTGAGAGTAGTTCTCTAAGTAGTAGAAAAGAAGACAAAAAAAATGCAGTAAAAAAAAAAAAAAATATCAATATAGAATAAATTGCTACTCATAACATTGACCAATGCATCCCGGAATAATTTTTTAAGTGGGATGTAGTTGCCAGGGAGCGAGGAGGCAGACACACAAGGAGGTGCAATTAAAGGTAGGTTTATTTACACAGAAACAAGGCAAGAGTCTATGCAAGTCCGACAGCAACAGTGGATGACTTGGTAGGACAGAAGTTCTCCTGCCGAGGTCGTCTTCCAGTATAATCAAGTCGAGAACCAGCGGGAATCGTAGCCAAAGCCGGGGTCAGAAGCCAGGAAGAATGGTCGCCAGAGCCGGGATCAGGAGCCAGGAAGAATGGTCACCAGAGCCGGGGTCAGAAGCCAGGAAGAATGGTCGCCAGAGCTGGGGTCAGAAGCCAGGAGGAGTCTTTGCCAAAGCCGAGTCGATATCCAGGAGAGCAATGAGTTAACTGAACAGGAGCTTGCTGCTGTGCAACAGACAGGACACGAATGCAATGGACAGCTACAAACAGCAGACTTAAATGTGATAAGCAGCCACCTCCTGGGGGAGGAGCCGCAGAGGGCTGAATGCATAAAGGATCCCACAATGCTTTACAGACCTAAGATGGATGCCATCTCATGGAGCAGCACAAGCCCTGAGGAAAGGTAGGACCTTGATAGTAGTTCTTTGAACTATTTTAATCATTGGGAGCTAGAAAAGAAAACATCCAGTCAAAAATTTGCAAAGAGAAAAGACTTAAAACTGAAGTTTAATCTGCTTGTCATCACTGTCATCACTGGGATCCTCTGATGTCATCACTTGGTCTCTGTATTTCACTATGCAATGCAGGTAGATAATGGCTGGTGGGAGGGGCCAGCAGTGTGCTTTACATCGCTTCCTAAAAATATCACTGCATCTGGCCTCAGTACTCCTCTCAAAAACCATCAGCCTTGATGCAGGCATTGGGATAGCTCTTGAGAGGAGTTATGCAAAATATCAAAAGTCCTTGATGGGTGGATGTCATTCTTGAGGAGTGAGCATTTCTAAGCAGACTGCATTTGCATACAGATGGCCCTAGACTGAAAAAAAATGAGATTTGATGAATGAAAAGAGTGGGACAGTTAAAAGGGCTAAATGATGCTGGACATCTAACAGCAAGGAAATAAGCAAGCTCTTTTGGACTTGATAGAGTTTCTAATGCACACTGTAAGAGGTTCACATTTTGCAGTGAAATCAGAATAAGCAATTTCAGCATAGGAAAGGAGCCTGTACAACAGTGCAAACTAAAGGTAAGGCTGGATTGTAGCTTTAAATATTTTCAATTAGAAAAGATGGTATTTGAAAGAAAATAAAGATTTAAAAAAATAACACCTAACTTGCACCTTTTTAAAAATATTATACAAATAGACAGCAGTGGATTTAGGAAATAAAAAAAGACTGTTTGGTTAAATGATTAGACAGTTTCCATTAGTAAAAGTACCTAAACATTTCACTGCAACACTGCTTCTTCTTCCATTATACCTAACTTAATTTCCCTTCAATTCCCTTCACAACATTTCATATCTTTTTACTGCAGTTTATTAGCAATTGAAACCACAATGAGTATGTATGAAGCACAGTTTTATACTTATTTGTTTTGAGGACACTGACACGTTTAAAGGGAAATTGTAGTGGTTTTTAGTTGTTTAGTTTGATTCAAGTTTATAAACTGGTATTTTATATACAGTGTGTATATGGGTGTGTGTGTAAGATGCATCCATGATGCTCCCTTTGTAGAGGCAGCAGGCTTTCTAGTAAGAAAGCCCAGCAGTATCTGCACACTTGGTGGTAACCTGTGCATATGAGAGTCTCACTTGTACCCAGGCTGGTCTGCAGCACACACAGTAAGTCAGCCCATCCACTATCTTGAAGAGTCCTTATCTGGCCAAAACATCTTACTGGGTACTACCTTTCTTTGTGGATTACATAGTGGTTCCCATAATCCATCCCACTAAGGCATTTCACAAATTAGTGTGTCTAATACACTGCCTCTAACATACAAGAACCTCATCTGCAGTGACTGCATTCTTACCCTCTGTACCCTTTACATGGTGTGTGGTCTCCTTGTTTCTTGATGCATCCTTTAGCTTGGCCCCCTGTAAGTCTGATGCTGGAGGTGCCCTCTGTGGTGTGTGACTAGGGTGCCCTGAAAAACACCTATTTTTAACTGCTTTAGTCTTTGTCTATTACCCCCAAATTGTAAGTTAATTTACTCCTGATCTCCCTGATGAAGATTGTAAAAGCTGTATATTGAAACGCGTTGGGGTTTCCTTTTAAGACAGAAGTATAATATGTGAAATCCATGTGTAATTTTTCTGCCACCAAAAGAGCTATCATTGTATAATAATGGGGACTCATTATACTAGATATCATATTTTAAAGCAGAGTTCCACCCAAAAGTAGAAGCTCAGTTTTTCTGACACCTCCCCCCCCCCCCACCCTCCGCTGCCACATTTGGCACCTTTTGGGGGGGAGCAGGTCCCTGGTTTTGACACTTCACAGGTCCTAGAGGACTGTGGCCCATCCACAAAGCACAGTGTGCTTTACGCATGTGCAGTAGGCAACTGGCTGTGAAACCGCAAGGCTTCACTGCCGATTGACCTTAGTCAAAATGGCGGCACCAGCATCCGACAGCCAATTGAAGAATAGGCTTGGGGTGAGGACACCGCTGGATCCCTGGACAGGTAAGTGTTATAGTAATTAAAGTTAACAGCTACAGTATTTATTATTTTTGTACAAAATTATGTTTCATTTTCCTAGTGTAGGTTTAATGTTTGATTTGGCTAAATGGTCTATTTTTTAGAATCAATTTTTTGTGATATATAGTGTGTTTTATATACATTTGTGTGTAAAAAAAAAAAAGTGTGTGCGTGTATTTGTGTCTGTGTGTGTATATATATATATATATATATATATATATATATATATATATATACACACACACACTGCTCAGATTAAAGGTACACTTTTAGAAACTTTTATAAAGGAAGGTTTGCTGTGTCTCCCAGTACAGTCTCCTTTGTGCAAGGAGGAACAGGATAAGCACTACCAGAGCCCTACAAAATGACCTTCAGCAGGCCACTGGTGTGAATGTCTCTGACCAAACAATCAGAAACAGACTTCATGAGGGTGGCCTGAGGGCCGACGTCCTCCAGTGGGCCCTGTGCTACTGCCCGGCACCATTTGCTATTGAACACCAGAATTGTCAGGTCAGCCACTGGTGCCCTGTGCTTTTCACAAATGAGAGCAGGTTCACCCTGAGCACATGTGACAGATGTGAAAGGATCTGGAGAAGCCATGGAGAGCATTAAACTGCCTGTAACATTGTTTAGCATGACCATCACTGGTGGGTCAGTGATGGTCTGGGGCGGCATATCCATGGACGCACAGACCTCTACAGGCTAGACAATGGCACCCTGACTGCCATTAGGTATCAGGCTGAAATCCTGGTGCATGACAATGCCCGGCCTCATGTGGCGAGAGTATGCAGGCAGTTCCTGGAGGATGAAGTAATTGATACCATTGAATGGCCCCATGCTCATCTGACTTAAATCCAATGGAACACTTTTGGGATATCATGTTTCAGTCCATCTGACACTGCCAGGTTGCACCTCAGACTGTCCAGGAGATCAGGGATGCCCTGGTCCAGATCTAGAGAGGAAATACCCCAGGACATCATCTGTCATCTCATTAGGAGCATGCCCCGACATTGTCAGGTATGCATACAAGCACGTGGGGGCCTTACCAACTACTGAGTACCATTCTGAGTTGCTGCAATGAAATTTCAGCAAAATGGACTAGCCTGCTGCATCATTTTTTCCTTTGATTTTTGGGGTGTCTTTGAATTCAGTCCTCAGTAGGTTAATAACACATTTAACACATCACCCAGTCCATATCAGTATAGAATTCCAGCCTGATAATATTTCTCCCCATGGAGACATTGAGATCTGATGTGTTTTCAAAGTGTTCCTTTAATTTTTTGAGCAGTGTGTGTATATATATATATATATATATATATATATATATATACACACCATATACAGACCCACAGGTGAAACTCAAAAAATTTGAATTTTGTGCAGAAATTCATTTATTTCAGTAATGCAACTTAAAACTTGAAACTAATATATGAGATAGACTCATTACATGCAAAGCAAGATAGTTCAAGCCGTGATTTGTCATAATTGTGATGATTATGGCTTACAACTCATGAAAAAAAGGTGCAATATTCTAGGCTCAAAGTGTCCCACTCTAATCAGCTAATTAAGACATAACACCTGCAGAGGGTTCCTGAGCCTTTAAATGGTCTCTCAGTCTGGTTCAGTAAGAATCACAATCATGGGAAAGACTGCTGACCTGACAGTTGTGCAGAAAAGCATCACTGACACCCTCCATAAGGAGGGAAAGCCTCAAAAGGTAATTGCAAAAGAAGTTGGATGTTCCCAAAGTGCTGTATCAAAGCACATTAATAGAAAGTTATGTGGAAGGGAAAAGTGTGGAAGAAAAAGGTGCACAAGCGGCAGGGATGACCGCAGCCTGAGGAGGATTGTCAGGAAAAGGCCATTCAAAAGTGTTGGGGACTTTCACAAGGAGTGGACTGAGGCTGGAGTCAGTGCATCAAGAGCCACCACACACAAATGGATCCTGGACATGGGCTTCAAAAGTCGTATTCCTCTTGTCAAGCAGCTCCTGAACAACAAACAACGTCAGAAGCGTCTTACCTGGGCTAAAGAAAAACAGACCTGGTCTGTTGCTCAGTGGTCCAAAGTCCTCTTTTCTGATGGGAGCAACTTTTGCATCTCATTTGGAAACCAAGGACCCAGAGTATGGAGGAAGAATGGAGAGGCACACACTGCAAGATGCTTGAAGTCCAGTGTGAAGTTTTCACAGTCTGTGTTGATTTGGGGAGCCATGTCATCTGCTGGTGTTGGTCCACTGTGCTTCATTAAGTCCAGGGTCAATACAGCCATCTACCAGGAGATTTTGGAGCACTTCATGCTTCCTTCCGCAGATGAGCTTTATAGGGATGCTGACTTCATTTTCCAGCAGGACTTGGCACCTGCCCACACTGCCAAAAGCACCAAAACCTGGTTCATTGACCGTGGGATTACTGTGCTTGATTGACCAGCAAACTCGCCTGACATGAACCCCATAGAGAATCTATGGGGCATTGCCAAGAGAAAGATGAGAGACATGAGATCGAACAATGCAGAAGAGCTGAAGGCTGCTATTGAAGCATCCTGGTCTTCCATAACACCTCAGCAGTGCCACAGGATAATAGCTTCCATGCCACACCGCATTGAGGCAGTAATTGCTGCAAAAGGGGCCCAAACCAAGTACTGAGTACATATGCATGCGTATACTTTTCAGAGGTCCGATATTGTTCTATGTACAATCCTTGTTTTATTAATTGCATGTAATATTCTAATTTTCTGAGATTGTGGATTTGGGGTTTTCATGAGCTGTAAACCATAATCATCACAATTATGACAAATCACAGCTTGAACTATCTTGCTTTGCATGTAATCAGTCTATCTCATATATTCGTTTCACCTTTTAAGTTGCATTACTGAAATAAATGAATTTTTGCACGAAATTCAAATTTTTCGAGTTTCATCTGTATAAATATATATATATATATCAAATGGAAACAGCGCAAAACAATACCTAAACCAGATACCTTATATGTTATACATAATATAAATCATAAACATATAAAATTATTGATTGGATAAAAAGTGTCAAAAAAACTTAGTGTCCAAAACAATTAAAAAAAAGTAAAGTCCTTTTTCCCGAACTCCAGAGTGTTTCAACAACAAATTTGATTAATCTTCTGTGTTATGTGCTTCCACCATCCACCAGTGCAACACCAACATAAACCGCACTCACCAGATTTTGGTGAATAGCAGGCCTTTTAGGACTTTTAGGGATCCTACACCCCCTCTACAGCCTCCAGACCTCCATTCCACCATACAAGACTCGGATGATCCTTCCACTCCCTTCTTGATAAGGACCTCCAAACCTGCTTCACAGTTGTACCAAGGGAGAAGAATTTCATATAGTGTGATATTGCTAGTAACCATATAACTTATATATATTAATACCAGGCCACTCACATCTTATAAGATCCATAAAAGCATTGTTTATTAGCCTCCACCAGCCGGACAAAATATACACAGCATCCAGGACCAGCTCCAGAAATCTCCCAGCTTGATTAGCAGAGGATGACAGTATGTGAGACAGACAAAATCCAAAAATGGCCGCTTGGAACGCACCGCTCAGCGTGCGTTCCACTCACTGGAAGTTGCACAAGATGTTCAGACGGCAGACCAGAAGTGCGTCAACGCGTTTCACCCCTCCTACTGGGTGTTCTCAAGACTCACACCTCCAGTTTCCAACCTCTTAAATAGCCGTACACGGACCCTCCCCTCCTCTCCAATAGGTCGATTTTTCTTGTTGTGTTTAAAACCCCACTGTCATCCTATGCTTCACCCAGAGGGGTTCCTTTACATCAATAATACCAAACATGTAATGTGACACATCTGTACACATATCTTCATATTCTATGAGCCACAAACAACCCAAATTCTGTCCTAATATACTTCTTAAATGCCATACACTATGTTTAGACTGATGAAAGCCAATACATAAAAAAAACCCAATAGTCTTTAATATAATCTCAAAAATGAATACAAATAAAAATAAAAATCTAAATATATAAAAATCAAAATAAGAATAAAAAACCGAAGAAGGAAAAATTTAAATAAGCATAAGCCTGGTCTGTTGCTCAGTGGTCCAAAGTCCTCTTTTCTGAGAGAGTTCCCCAAGGTTCTGTCCTTGGGCCCCTTCTTTTCTCCATCTACACCTCCTCCCTCAGAAAACTGATACACTCCCACGGCTTCAACTATCACCTCTATGCCGATGACACGCAAATCTACCTCTCCACCCCTCACCTCACCCCTTCAGTCTCCGCCCGTATCACCCACCTACTGAAAGACATATCAGACTGGATGTCACTCCATTTCCTCAAATTGAACCTTTCCAAAACCGAGCTCCTAGTTTTCCCCCCAGCCCGCCCCCCCCCCCCATCCTCTCCATCATGACCAACAATGCCACCATCAATCCCTCCCCACATGCCAAAGTCCTAAGTGTCACCCTAGACTCAAACCTGTCCTTCCAACCCCATGTCCAATCGCTGGCAAATTCATGCAGGCTCCACCTCCGCAACATCTCCAAGATACGTATGTTCCTAACCCCAGACACTACTAAACAACTCGTTCACTCCCTCATTATCTCACGCGTGGAGTACTGCAACTCCCTTCTCACCGGCCTACCCCAACACAGGCTATCCCAGCTTCAGTCTATCCTGAACTCAGCAGCCAGACTCATCCACCTTACCAACCGCTCCTCTTCTGCCACCCCCCTCTGTCATTCCCTCCACTGGCTTCCAATTGCTCAATTTTGCAAAATTCAAACTACTAACACTGACATACAAAGCCATTTACAACGCTGCCCCAAACACCTCACCGACCTGATACCCAAATACCACCCAACCCGTAATCTTCGCTCCTCACAAGACCTCCTACTTTCTAGCTCCCTGGTCTCCTCCTCCCACGCCCAACTGCAGGACTTCTCCAGGACTTCCCCCATCCTCTGGAACTCTCTACCCCAATCCATCAGACTGCCACCTACCCTCCTCACCTTCAGGTGCACCCTGAAAACCTATCTCTTCAGGGAAGCCTACCCCACCCTCAGCTAACAGCCAATCTCCTCCACTCCTCCTACCACTCCATCCCCCACAGCCACTTCCTCTTGTACCACTTTCCCCTCCCTCCTAGATTGTAAGCTCGAAAGAGCAGGGCCCTCGAACCCCTCGTGTATTGTTTTGTTACTGTATTGTCTCATGTACTGTCCCCCACTATAATGTACAGCGCTGAGCAAACCTTTCGGCGCTATATAAATACTGTATAAAAATAATAATGTGAGTGGCCTTGTATTAATATATATATTTTATATGGTTACTAGCAATATCACACTATATGAAATTCTTCTCCCTTGGTACAACTGTGAAGCTGGTTTGGAGGTACTTCTCAAGGAGGGAGTGGAAGGATCATCCGAGTCTTGTATGGTGGAATGGAGGTCTGGAGGCTGTAGAAGGGGTGTAGGATCCCTAAAAGTCCTAAAAGGCCTGCTATTCACCAAAATCTGGTGAGTGCGGTTTATGCACTGGTGGATGGTGGAAGCACATAACACAGAAGATTAATCAAATTTGTTGTTGAAACACTCTGGACTTTGGGGAAAAAGGACTTTCCCTTTTTTTAATTGTTTTGGACACTTTAAGTTTTTTTGACACTTTTTATCCAATCAATAATTGTATATGTTTATGATTTATATTATGTATAACATATAAGGTATCTGGTTTAGGTATTGTTTTGCGCTGTTTCCATTTGATTTGTATATTTGGTGTGTTACAATAGTACACAGCAGCATTTCATATTTGTGGTTATTGATTATTCTGTGGTGCGGGAGTGTGATTTTTGTAATTAATATATATACATATATATTATATATACTGTATATATATATATTATACAAGCATGCTCATGTGGTAGAGTTGTGCCAGCCCAAACTGTGTTTTAGGGCAGAGCAGACCACTTTTATTAAGCAGAACAGGAAAGTTCATACAGAAATGAGGTTTCCATCATCAACATGAACAGTTAACTGAAAATGCCAAGCCATCTGGCTCCCTTGTCAGCGGCTCTGTATTGCCAAGTTCTCCAGGTTCTCTTGGCTCACTCAGCCTTTAGTTGCAGGACCCTGCTGCACAACCCACTCCTGGCCTCTGGATAGAGGTTATCCTGACACCCCTACTCTCTTACAGCTCCCTGATGTTCTGTCATCAACTGCATCTGCACTGTGCAGACATACACACACTGACTGCCCTGTGCAACCTCCCTGACTTTTAGGAAAGGCTGGTGTCCTCCTGACATCTAGGCAGAGACCTCTTTTCTTTTAGGTGGAGCCCTGAGCTATGCCCAGCCTTCATTATAAGAACTGTGTGCACCTGGACACACCCCACTAGTTTTTGGAAAAAACCTAGACACTGAGTTGGAGATGCCTTCCCACCCAAGGCACTTCAAAGTCTTCAAGCTGCAGACCCTGACCCAGAGAAAAATGAAAAACCACCTTTCTCCACTCAGAACTGACATTCTGGAGTCCTGCACTCTGCCTATGTGCATGCCCTGTTGTCACTTTCTCTTATGTTTTCATGATGGCAGGGCCTTGCAGTGCCACAATCTGTATACACACATACAAAATAATTCCTCCTGACCCTGAAAGTTTAAGTTAGGTGGGATTTGGTATAGTAATCCACACATTAAATTGTTATTCTGGTTCCGTGATGTAGATAGATTTGCAGGTGAAACTCCTCACCTTTCCTTTCCAATTAGAACTCAAAGGTCACAACCACACCTCTGATCTTGGTATGGAAATTAACATCAGACTAGACTTACAGTAGTCTAGAATCTTCTAACTCTGTGATATATTAAGCTGCATGCATCCATAAACATGCTGATTTAGCAAGGTTCTGATTTAGCTTAGCTCTACATCAGGGGTAGGCAACCCCTGGCACTAGTGCCAGAAGTGGCACCCGACAGCACCAAGGATGGCATCCAAGGGAAGTCCTGGGAAACCCACCTCCCAAACAATAACGCTGGCCAGTGGCTGCATAAGGAAGAAGCATTGCGGTTGTGCCAGCCCATCTCTATTCCAGCTGGTGTCAGCTCCTTTGTTGCTCTCTCCACACTGAAGCTGTGTCAAGTCGGATTCCCCAGGCTGCTTGTCCTTACTTTGGAGGGTTAATTATGTTCAGTTTTCTTACCTCCTCTGTGGTACAGCACTCTTTTAGCCTGAGCCGACTCATGGCCAGGCTTTTACTATCGGTGTACCTGCCCTCCCTCTGAACATTTCTCTTCCTCAGCATCCACAGATCTGGCTCAGCTGGGAGGGGATATAGCCAGAGAGGTTTATCTTCAAATGGCTATTAACCCCTTCCACAGCAATCTTTTATGAGTAACTCACTGCAAAAGAAGGATTTAATGTGGAGGGAGAAGAGTTTTAAGGGCTTTTCTGACATAACAGCTATTGGAAATTTAGGTTTCATTCATATGAGAATTTAGCCACGGTGCAAGTGGCAGGAATCTACTGATTCCTGCTGCTGTTTTTGATCTCAGTGAGCAGTTACCTTCAGCCGCCAAGCCCGTACAGTACACTATAATGACAGATTACTGTGGTGCAAAAGTGTAGGATTTTGGGTAATCTGAGGTGGGAAGGTGCAGGAATTGGGATGATCTGAGGTGTGAAGGTACAGGAATTGGGGTGATCTGGGATGTGAAAGTACAGGTATTGGGGTGATCTGAGGTGTGAAGTTGCAGGAATTGGAGTGATCTGAGGTCTGAAGGTGCAGGAATGAGGGCTGACCACTATCACCTCACACTTCATTTCCAACTGTATATTTCGCAGAAATCCCTGATTGACATATTCATTTCAACTTTACCATACTTGACTCACAGCATGGGTTCTGGTAAAAGGGGTAAGTTACCATTTACCATCCTTGAAAGCTTCATGTTTTCTTATTATTATTCATATAGTTTACAGCATTTACTGTATTAAAAATCCTTTTCGTGATTGAGTGTGTAAAGTTGACATTTTTGATATAACTCGCACTCTCAATTTCTTTGAAAACATTTTTTTGGCACACCATGCGCAAAAGGTTGCCTACCCCTGCTCTACACAGTGAACCTGGATTGTAACATTGTATTAGTTTATTAAATTATCTCCCTGGGAAGCCCCCCTATTGTTATATTATGGTCCATTAAGGCTACTTTCACACTGATCCGCCACAAAAATGCCTCAAAAACGCATTATGCGTTTTTGCCGCATTTTTTACCGTGTTTTTGTTGTGTTTTTAAAGGACACGTGACTTAAAACTGCACCAAAAATGCTTCTCAGACGCATTTTTCAGAAGTGTTTGAGGCATTTTCCATTGATTTCAATGGGTAGAGGCGTTTTTGGGGCATTATTTTTAACTCCCCAAGCATGCCCCAAAGATGCTGCAAGCAGGAGCTTTTACACCGCACCACAAGTGCAATGCCTCAGTGTGAAAACATACATAGATATACATTCACATACATAGGGAAGCAGTTTTCTTGAGCTTTTCAGGTGCTTTTTGTAATGCAAAAAAGCCTAAAGGTGCTGCCTAACAACCTGAGCCATTAGCACCCAATACACTAAAGTACTCAAAATACGTATCTAGGACAGAAAGGAAAAATGTAAACCACATAAAAAACACTAATCATGAGATACACCAGCAGCTTACAAAATGTTCCTTTGCTCTTTAGATGTTGTGCACTTTTACTGTACATATAGAAAAGTTCTTAAAGTGTTAGAGCCACCAAAGTGAACTGTCCATAGAATGGTATTGCAGCTACTACTAGGTGCCTTCACATGACTTCATTCAGCTTCAAGAGCATACTAGAAACCCCAAATCCAGGCTTTAACCACTTGAGCTCCTGAGGATTTACCTCCCTTAATGACCAGGCCTCTTTTTGCTGCTCGGCGCTGCACTAATTCAACCGATAATTGCGCGGTCATGCAATGCTGCACCTAAACAAAATTTACGTCCTTTTTTTCATACAAATAGAGCTTTCTTTCGGTGGTATTTGATCACCTGTGCGCTTTTTATTTTTCACGCTATAAACAAAAAAAGACCAAATATTTTGAAGAAAAATGATATTTTTTACTTTCAGCTATAAAAAATACATAGTAAACTCAAAGTTAGTTATAAATTTAGGCTAAAATGTATTCTGCTACATGTTTTTGGTAAAAAAAATCCCAATAAGTGTATATTGATTGCTTTGTGTGAAAGTTATAGCGTCTACAAACTATGGTATAGATACTGCAATTTACGACATTTTTTTGCTATACAGCGCTGCGCTAGTTTAACAGACAATTGCGCGGTCATGCAATACGGTACATAAATGAAATTTATGTCCTTTTTTTAACACAAATAGAGCATTCTTTTGGTGGTATTTGATCACCTGTGCACTTTTTATTTTTGGCGCTATAACCAGAAAAAGTTATGAAGAAAAAAATTTTTTTTTGAAAAAAACAATATTTTCTCATTTTGGTCATACAAAATATCTAAAAAAACTAAAATTTCATCATAAATTTAGGCCAAAATGTATTCTGCTACATGTTTTTGGTTAAAAAAATCCCAATAAGTGTATATTGATTGCTTTTTGTGAAAGTTATAGCGTCTACAAACTATGGTATAGATAATGGAATTTACATAGCTTTTACTTTCTGACTGCCCATCACATTTCTTGAGGTGCTAAAATACCAGAATAGTACAAACACCCTCAAATGACCCCTTTTCGGAAATTAGACACCCTAAGCTATCTGCTGAGAGGCATATTGAGTCCATGGAAGATTTATTTTTTTTCCACAAGTTTCTGGAAAGTTGTTTCTACACGAAGTTGTCATTTAAATGATTTATTTCTCACACAAGCCATGGGCATATGTGGAATTACACCCCAAAATAGATTTTGCTACTTCTATTGAGTATGGGGATACCACATGTGTGAGACTTTTTGGGAGCCTAGCCACATACAGGAGTCTGAAATCCAATGACCACTTTGAAAGTCTGAAGGTGCGTAACTTCCTCATTACACTTGCTCACTACCTATCACAGTTTCGAAGGCCCTGACATGCCAGGATAGCCCCAACCCCCCCCCCCCCCCCCCAAATGACCCCTTTCTGGAAAGTAGACACCACAAGGAATTTAAAAAGAGGCATGGTGAGTATTTTGCAGATCTCATTTTTTCTCACAAGGTTTTGAAATATAAAAAAAATAGAAAAAATATGTTTTTGTTTTTTTCTTCATTTTCCAAAAACTTGTGGCAACAAATGAGATCTGAAAAATACTTACTGTGCTTTTTATCAAATTCCTTGGGGCGTCTACTTTCCAAAAAGGGGTAATTTGGGGGGGTTAGGTGCTATCCTGGCATTTCAGGGCCTCCGAAACTGTGATAGGTAGTCTGGAAGTGTAATGAGGAAATAAAGCCCTTTAAAAGCCTGAAGGTGCTTATTGGATTTTGGGGTCCTGTACTTGGCTAGACTGCCAAAGAGTCTCTCACATGTGGTACCCCCATACTCAGGAGAAGTAGCAAAATGTATTTTGGGGAGTAATTCCACATATAACCATGGCATGTGTGAGCAGTAAATCATTTAAGTGACAATTTTGTGAAAAAAAAAAATATATATTTATTTTTGTCATTTTCCAAAAACTTGTGGTAAAAAAATAAATTCTTCTATTGATTCAACATTCCTCTCAGCAAATAGTTTGGGGTGACCACTTTCCAAAAAGGGTTCATTTTGGGGGGTGGGGGCGTTTTATGCCCAGCATTAGAAGTTTATGCCACACATCATTCATTCTTCTAACCACCTGAAAACCAAGCCTTTTTGTTCACAAGAAAAAAATCAGTATTTTTTGCTAGGAAATTAATTTAAACCCCCAAATATTACATATTTTTTTAAAGCAGACACCCTAGTGAATAAAATGGTGGGTACTACAATTTTTTATGGCACATAGTACTCGCGCAGCAATTTTTCAAAAGCAATTTTTAAAAAGAAAATACACTTTTTTTACTTTTAATGCACAAAAACACAATATATTGGCCAATTGTTTGGAAAATATAAAAGATAATGGTATGCCGAGTAAATAGATACCAAACATGACATGTTTTAAAACTGCGCATGCCCCGTTCAATGGCGACAAACTGCAAACATTTTTAATATCCATAGGCAGCGCTTTAAAAGCCTTTAAAAGCCACCATTTTAGATTTACAGAGGAGGTCTAGTGTTAGAATTACTGCCCTTGATCTGATGTTCACGGCAATACCTCACATGCATGGTGCAACCGCTGTTTACATAATGGCACAGGGTCAAGGCTTGTGCACACAGGTGTGCGCGCATGGGAGGGGCAATTTTTTTTTATAGTTATTTTGATTTTTTTTTTATTATTTTTACATTGTACCTTTCATTTTTTTTAATCACTTTTAATGCTATAACAGGGAATGCGAATAACCCCTATAACTTCAATGGGCATTGTCATATATTCTTTTTTGAGAAATCTGGGGTCTATCAGACTCTGGATATCTCCTCTGCACTTACATTATCTAATCAAACCAAAATCGGTGTGATCAGATGCTTTCCCAATTTACAAATGGCGCTGTTTATATCCTGCGAAACTGAAGTGATGAAATGCTTGTAGCTTCCGAATTCTTAGACTATAGAGATGATTGGCACCATTCTGGTCTCCAATCAGCTCTATGGTCAGCTGGCAGAAACACCAGCTGTAGTCTCAGGTTCCCCTGATGGCACGGGACTGCCCGAGAAAGCCGTGGAAGGCAGCGGGGGAGGGGGGACATCATCTCCCACTGCTTGTAAAAGCAATCTTACAGCTAATTAGCCACTAGGATTGCTTTTACATGAAAGCTGAAAAAAACGACACCAGGATGATGCCTGCAGCTGTAGGCATCATCAGGATGATGCCTGCAGCTGTAGGCATCATCCTGGTATAACCATTCAAATCCAGTGATGTACCAGTACGTCGCTGGTCCTTGTTGGGTATATATGCTATGTTCTTTTTTTTTTTTGTATGCAGCCTGTGGACTCAATGAAAAAATGAGAAGAAATCTCTGCCAGAAAAAGTGTGTGGTATGCCCACCATTAGAATATACCACCCTGCATCCACCCACTTCTAATGATGGGCACACATTAGGTCACACTTTGCCACAAGTGCCAGTTCCAAGACTGAATAAATGTCTAAATAGTGGCACGCTTGAATAAAAATTGTCCACGTATAAGTGGTACCCCATATGGAGAAATGATGACACCAAGTCCCAAACTATCTTGTCACTGCTCCCCATGTAGTCTGGGCATCCGGGGGGCTCCACGGGACTATCTTTTCCCTTGTAAATCCGAAACTTATAAGTATAGCCTGTTGTCCTCTCACAGATCTTCTACATCTTGACCCCATATCTGGCACGCTTGCTGGGGAGAAATTGTTTGAATGCAAGGCGGCCAGAAAAATTAATGAGGGACTCCTCAATGCAGATGTTTTGCTGGGGAGTATAGACATCTGCAAATTTTAGGTTAAGGTGATTTGCGAGGGGCTGAATTTTGTGGAGCCGGTCAAATTCAGGGTTACCCCGAGGATGACAGAGTGTATTGTCGCTGAAATACATAAAACACATTATACTCTCATATCTATGCCTGGCCATGGCAGCAGAGAACACGACATATGATGAATCGGGTTTGCGAACCAATACAACCGCAATTCATTTCTTGTAGTAATGCCCATGTTGAGGGTTAGGCCCCCAAAAAATGTAAATTTGAAAACCGTAATGAGTTTCCATGCAAATGGTCTGGCAAAGTTTGAATTTGGGTTGGCGGCGATAAATTGTTGTGCATATACAGTAAATTGCTTTGATCCACAATCAACACATACAGATATTCCGTGAAAAACAGCTCCAAAAATCAAGGAGGTATGTGAAAGACCAGGATGTACTAGACCGTTGGTACTCGCCAGTTCACCAAAAGGTAGAGCGGCACTAGTACTGGCACTCTGCTGCATATGAAAGTCATCAAAATTTACCGGCAAGTGCTAACAGAGATCAGGCCTGATTCTACGAACACTGCGGTTTTGTGTGCAATGTATCAAGTGACAGTGACCTACTGACACTGCACTTGCTGGGGGAGAAGGGGGGTAAGCTTAGGGGCTAAACGCAGGTGCTGGCAGGTACAGGGGCTGATCCCGCTAATGCTGCATTTTTGGGGATGCTATACTAATGTGAACGCTGGTATAGTGCTGACCTGATCAAAGATATTGACCCGTTCAGACACTATACTAGCAATGGAGGTTTATTGTACATGAGCGTGCTTCTGGCAATCAAGGGGTTAAATGTGATGACTGGTGTACTGATGGGCAATCTGACGCTATCTGGGAGGGGTGTGAAAACCACGGGAGCGCGAATCACGCAGGGCGGGCTCGCGCCTCACGCGCGCCCCCTACCTGTTTTGCAGAACCACGTTTTAAAACGTGGTTTTGCCTGCGAGTGCCGCCCTGCAAAAATATGGTGGCTGGGCGGCAAGTGGTTAATATATACAGTGCCCTGAAAAGGTATTCATACCCCTTGAAATTTTCCACATTTTGTCAAGTTACAACCAAAAACGTAAATGTATTCTATTGGGATTTTTTGTGATAGACTAACACAAAGTGGCACATAATTGTGAAGTGGAGGGAAAATTATAAATGGTTTTCAAGAGGTTTTACAAATAAATATCTGAAAAGTGTGACGTGCATTTGTATTCAATCCCCCTGAGTCAATACTTTGTAGAACCACTTACAGTTGCAGTTACAGTTCTTTTTGGGTATGTCTCTACCAGAGTTTCACATCTAGAAAATGAAATTTTTGCCCATTCTTCTTTGCAAAATAACTCAAGCTCTATCAGATTGGATGGAGATCGTCTGTGAACAGCAATTTTCAAGTCTTGCCACAAATTCCCAATTGGATTTAGGTCTGGACTTTGACTGGGCCATTCTAACACATGAATATGCTTTGATCTAATCTATTCCATTGTAACTCTGGCTGTATGTTTAGGGTGGTTGTCCTACTGAAAGGTGAACCTCCTCCCCAGTCTCAAATCTTTTGGAGACCAACTTCCCTGTAACTGTTGAAGAAAAGCATCCCCACAACATGATGCTGCCACCACCATGTTTGACGGTAGGGATGGTATGTTCAAGGTGATGTGCAGTTTTAGTTTTCCGCCACACATAGTGTTTTGCTTTTAGGCCAATAAGTTCAATTTTGGTCTCATCTGACCAGAGCACCTTCTTCTCCATATTTGAGGTGTCTCCCACAAGGCTTCTCGCAAACTGCGAACAGGACTTCTTATGGTTTTCCTTCCACGATGGCTTTCTTCTTGCCACTCTTCCATAAAGGCCAGATTTGTGGAGTGCACAACTAATAGTTGTCCTGTGGACAGGTTCTCCCACCTGAGCTGTGGATCTCTGCAGCTCCTCCAGAGTTGCAAAGTGAAAAAAAAAATGAGAAGCGCACCGACCTAGCACATTACTGTCAGGGACCGCCGCGGCTCCATCCCCGGCGCATGCGCACTAGCGGCGGTTCACGCCGGGACACAAGCACCAGGTCCCGGCGGGCCGCGGCTGACAGGAGGCCGCGCATGCGCAGTAGGAGCCGCGGGCGCGCCTCGGGCGACCAATGACAGCCCGGGGGCGCGTCCTGGGCGGCCAATGACAGTGCAGGGCGCGATATTTAAAGATGCCCTGCACTGTCACAAATCGCCGCAAGGTCTGATCTGTTACCTGTAGTTACCTGTGCCCTGTGATTAAAGACCCGGATTGTTTGACCTTCTGCCTGCTCCAGCCCTGACCCGGATTATCTGACTACGCTGCCTTCTCCTGTGTTTGACCTGGATTGCCCCTGACTACGCTTCCTTCTCCTGTGCCGACCCCCGGCTTGTTTGACCATTCTGCGGACTGACTCCGGTACTGACCCTGCGTGTGACCTGACCACTCTCTGCCTGCCGTCTCTGTACATCGCCATTCCCCACGGTGACAACCGCCGGTTTATCCTGCCTGGTCCTGCCGGCCTCCTCACATCTGGCTCTATTCTGTCCTACTCTCATCCCCGGAGGCTCCCTCTGCCACTGGTGGGATTGCTTGGAGGTCGTGACCTGGTCCTGGTTCTGCTCCAAGTCCATCCCCACCATCAGGGGCCCTGGTGAAAATGCAGACCGGGACTCTACGCTGCGGGTGATTCCGCCTAATGGGCTGCCAGAGGTACCACCTGGCGGATCCGTAACAATTACCTCAGTAACCAAAATGTATTAATTATAAAATGATACTCACAAACAGCGAATAAAATCAGGCATGTAAGTCCTCAAAGGGACTTGAAAGATAGGGAGCCAGCGCGAATCCCATCATGGGGGTAGATACTCAGTAAAGCTGACGTGTTTTGAAGGGCATCCCTTCTTCATCAGAGCTGCCCTTCGAAAAGTGTCAGCTGTACTGAGTATCTACCCCCATGATGGGATTCGCGCTGGCTCCTTATCTTTCAAGTCCCTCTGAGGACTTACATGCCCGATTTTATTCGCTGTTTGTGAGTATCATTTTATAATTAATACATTTTGGTTACTGAAGTAATGCTCTAGGTTGGTGCGCTTCTCATTTTTTTTCGCTTTGCAGTATTGGTCGGGCTTCCTCAGCCTTGTTTGGAGCTGCACAACTCTACATGCACTGGTGGTCGATTTTTTCCAGTTCTGGTTCCATCCATCCGCCACCCTCCTGGGTCCCAGAGCGCAGGAGAATTTGTTTCTGCACCTCCAGATTTACCATGGGCCTCCTGGCTGCTTCTCTAATTAATGCTCTTTTTGCCCGGCCTGTCAGTTTAGGTGGATGGCCATATCTTGATAGGCTTAGAGTTGTGCCATACTCTTTTAAATTTTGGATAATGGACTAAACAGTGCTCCGTGAGATGTTCAAAGCTTGGGATATTTTTTATAACCTAACCCTGCTTTAAACTTCTTAGCAACTTTATCCCTGACCTGTCTAGTGTGTTCCTTGGCCTTCATGATGCTATTTGTTCACTAATGTTCTCTAACAAATCTCTGAGGGCTTCACAGAACAGCTCTATTTATACTGAGATTAAATTACACACAGGTGGGCTCTATTTACTAATTAGGTGACTTCTGAAAGCAATAGGTTCCACTAGATTTTAGTTAGGGTTGTCAGAGTAAAGGGGGCTGAATACAAATACATGCCACTCTTTTCAGATATTTATTTGTAAAAAATTTGGAAAACCATTTATAATTTTTCTTGCACTTCACAATTATGTGCCACTTTGTGTTGGTCTATCACATAAAATCCCAATAAAATACATTTACTTTTTTGGTTGTAACATGACAAAATCTGGAACATTTCAAGGGGTATGAATACTTTTTCAAGGCACTGTAGATCCTGGCTTCAGTTAGAATATCAACATTTGTCTTTGCTACCTGCACCTGACAATTAGTGTGGCTGTCCATCGCATTGATGGGCCAATATCAAATCATGTTAGATGGGAGAAGGTGGAGTCCAGAACCATCATGCCGTACATGAGATGTGCCTTTTTTAGGCAGATTACCATGTGTGCCAAATAAATATGGTATGGTGTAAAAATTTGCCACAAGTAAAGCAACTCCCAGAAGAAAGGAACAGGCACTGACTTCCTGGTTAAGTTGCTATATTCATATTAGAAAACTTGAGTTCAAGGACTTTTAGTCCCCTGAAGTAAGACACGGTTGAGGCTTCAGGTGCTTTCTTTACTATTCTACAGGCTGTTTACCACCATGTCACTGGCTACAGGTTTGCTTTAAAATAATGGGTGCAATTTTCACAAACGGTCAAATCCATCAAATTACATTAATATGAATTCTCATACGAGTCCCCTTTTTAAGCAAGGTATAACATGTATGATCAGTGAACCATGGTGTACGAACATGTACACGTTTCTTGTACATAAAGCAAAAACAATTGCAAGTAAATCTTTGCATTACTTAGTTGATTATACATGGTGACAGCACATCCTTTTTTTTTCTCATTTTTATTTGCCAATAATAAATCAGTTATCCCTTCATTATTAACTACCTCCTAAAACATTTTTGTTTTCTTGTCAACAACCCACCAATGGATATTTTGAGTGAATCCAGCAGCTAAACATCTAATTAATTTGTACTTAAGAATAATGAAGGATGCACAAATTACTTTAATTACAAGTGCTTACTCATAATGCTTGTTGAAAACTGCCATATTGTAGACCCTTATTCTCCCCGATTTTCAGCCCCCATTATTTCAGCATTGCTCTATCTAAATAGAGTATGTACACTGATTGCAGATAGTATAATATTTAGTAAATACTATTTGTCATATATATATATTATTGTGTTTAGTGCTTTTGCAGGGTTTTTAGATTTGTATAAAATGTAGTAAATTGTACCCATCAGTTTGTCAGCGTGCAGTCCTGTGTATTGTGTATAGTTAAAGCACAAAACATTTTAAGTTGTTTTCACTACTTCAGTCCGGATTAAAAAAAAACAGCTGCTAAATGTGTTGTTTGATTTAAACGATTAACATGATCATCAACAGTAGCTACCAGGCAAGATTTAAACAAAATAAGTCAGAATTCAAAAGTTTGATTTTTTTTTTCGCTTGCATGCTTTTGTTGTTGTTTCCATGGTGGTATTAGGTAGTACAAGAAATAGCTTTTATGCCTGTGTTTATTGTTCATGTTTTTTTCATCTCAGAAAACCAAAAGTGACAACAGTATGCTGAAGCGAAAGCAGAGCTCGAGGGTAGAGGCCCAGCCAGTAACTGATTTTGGTCCAGATGAATCACTGTCTGATAATGCAGATATTCTGTGGATCAATAAGCCTGTAAGTGCTTTATTTTCTCTTTCTTGTTGTTGTTGTTCTGTTTTTAACGCTTCTTGATTGTTGTTTATTTTCAGCACATGGAAAAAAGATCCTGCATATATTGTTATGTTTCTGCCTAAGGCTTCCTTCAGAGGGCTCTGGCACCCATCCTGTATGTAGGCTGTCTTTGTTTTGGAAGTGGATGCATACGCAGCAGCTGTAGGGACACAGTTGCATGTCACAATTTGACAGTCATGCAGGATTTCAACATGCCGCTGTGTTTGTGCAGCTGCTGCATTTGTATCCACCTATATAGGCTGCCTGCATACATCTTTGAGTGGATGCAGATGTCAAATCAAAGGTACCGGGTGCAGGATGGGTGCCAGTGCATGTTTGAATGAAGCCTAAAGCCTGTTATACAGGAATGGGGTTTATTGCACCATTCAAATGTCTTAAGGTGGTGTCATGAAATAATTTCTCTGTGTATATATTGTGCATAATTATATTGTGCATAATTCTGCATCTGTAGAAATGTGGTGGTATTGATAGGACATAAATCACTAGGGACAGCTTGGCATTCTTTTTTGTCAATAATGGTATAGTTGTTGTTATAGATGCTATGAGCAGTATGTATAAGAGCCTATTCAGATCACAATGCAGACGCACTTCAACATACAAAAAATTGGCCCTTCTCATTTTTTTTCAGTGCAGATCAATGCAATGCACAGGGAATATGCAACCTAAACCGCAGGTGTAGATGTGCATTGGTGTTAAAGCCCATTTCCATGTTTGCAGTTGAAATTTGAGAATCCACCGCTGTATGTTTGTAATGTATTCCCTTTCACACAGCATACCTAATAGTACTTTAAAAAATGTTTCTTAACTTTCTGGTTGTTTCTTTGAAGCAGGTATATACACTGGAGTGCAAGCTATTCTGAACAATTTCAAAGTCCAAAGTGACAAATGCAGGGACAAACTGAGGAAACTGAGAGAGCATGCAATGCAGCATCCACACCTTGAGATGTTTACCTGTTTGTTAGGACAGACAGTGTTCAGTTCTAGTTTACAACTGATGTAGAGATTTGCCAGCATAGTACAGACACGAAAAACTATTATGGTAAACATAGCTCCCTAGTCCCCTCCTTACCATTACATAAAAGGTTAAATCTAGGTAGGTTTTAATCAAGTAAAAAAATATAAATAAAAAGGTAAAGCGCATTTACATTTTTTTTACATTTTTACATTAGTTATGCTATGTGAATGGAAACAAATATAAAGTTGGCCCTGTCCCAATTTGGCTGCAGAAGTGTAAATACACTTTAAATTAGCTTTGTATTTCAATCAACCAGAACATACTCCTACATTGCTGTGCATTGTGGTAACTGGTATTATGCTCTGAATAATACCAAAGTGTCAAGTGAAAGAAAGCTTTATTTAAGGATCTTAGTGTTGCCATATGATCTCAATGACCTCCTTATACAAAGAAATGGGAATGAATAAAAAAAAACACATGGTTTCATTACTGTACCTTTGGATCAGTCCCAAGCAAACACTGTAGTACTAGAAATGGCAGAGCTAAATATTACAGTACAAAAATAGAGAAACTTTAATGAATTAAGGTCAGTTGTATTTTGTATAGATTGTTTTTTATACTGTTTTATCTATATTTTATTACTATTTATATTAAATCTTATAAACTCTTTTAGGCAGCTTTCTATGGATGAAACTCCATACACCTCCTTTTAACACATCAGATGGGGGGTGAGCCACTCCTCAGACTCACGCACTGTGTGGGTGATTTAACAGCTTTCCGTCCACCCTATAGCAGAAATACTGCTACAGGGCGGCACGGGTGCGCAAAATTACTTATATATACGTGATGTCGCAGTTCCGGGTAGGGGGCACACGCGAACCCTACCCGCGCCGAAATTCGCGGCCTTGGCTGTTAATCATGGGTTCCGGCTGGTGATTACTCGCTGGTAAAGAAAATGAAGGGGAGTATAAGAATTACAAAGAGGGGAGTATAAGACCTTCTTTTTTTTTTTTTTAGTGGACCTGTTCGGACCCGGAGGTAGGTGGGTGTAAACAGATTTGTGTCTGTTTAAACCTGCTTGTCAATGGGGATAAATGGACCTTCCAAACCGCTCCACAGGAAAAACTGATGAGCAGACTTGATTGGAATGCCCGTGTGAAAGGATCCTAAGAGACACTCAAAGACTTCCATTGTTGACTTCTTCATCCAGTAATGGTAGTTACTGGATGCTATGTTGCCCTCATTTCAGTCAGTGTGCTAGACTTTCCACATATGCATTTTATTCATAAAATCCAGTTAAATAGTATTTTCAGAAATAGGTCAGCAATGGAACGCTTGTATTTGTCTCATGATGGGACTGCTTTAGCACACTGCATCTCAACAAAAGCTGAATTTTCAATGAAAAATACTTTAATTTGTCAAAGACTGGAGATGTTTATTAATAGCATTCATTTTTCCACTTGGGAGAACCTTAAAGGATCACTAAAAAGATATCCAGAATTACTACATGTAACAACACTGTAAATCAAATCTCCTGTTAAGAAGCAGTATTTGGTCAATACTTTAGAATCGGTAGGCAGTCTCTTTTCAATTGGCACCAAACTGCCTCTATGATTTTTTGGTAGTCTTATGGTAAGCATGGCCAAGTTACTGCAGATATCTTTCAGGTATCATATTGCATTAATGTTAGCCGTGATCATGTAGAAAAACAACATATAAAAGGACTAGTATCAGTGGTTTATGAGAAATATGACATGAGAGCAATATACTGTATTAATATAAATAAACAGCGCAAATTTAGATAATTAATCAATATAATAAATCATTAAAATAAGTGCATAAATTATTCGTGTTTCCCCTTAATAATAAACAAAAACACCCAAAAGTCCATGTGCTGAAGACATAATTACATTGTAGAAATAAAAAAATAATATAATGAAAGTGCCAACTTCTTTTCTTCAAAAAATATTTTCACCTTCCACCAGTGCACACACCAACATTGAATACACTCACCAGAACTTGGTGAGTAAAAGACCTTTTAAGGAATTTTAGGGATCCTAAACCCTCTTTGGTGCCAGGCTAGGGAAAATCTTCACCCTCCGAATAGACTCCACCATCCAACCAAAAGAAAAAAACTCACATAGCATAATATTGTCACACAATAGTAACTTTTTCCAAATAGAGATTAAGGCCACTCACATGTTAATCACTTGCTAAAGGCATGTTTATTATGTATAACATGTGAGTGGCCTTAATCTCTATTTGGAATAAGTTACTATGGTGTGACAATATTATGCTATGTGAGTTTTTTTCTTTTGGTTGGATGGTGGAGTCTATTCGGAGGGTGAAGATTTTCCCTAGCCTGGCACCAAAGAGGGTTTAGGATCCCTAAAATTCCTTAAAAGGTCTTTTACTCACCAAGTTCTGGTGAGTGTATTCAATGTTGGTGTGTGCACTGGTGGAAGGTGAAAATATTTTTTGAAGAAAAGAAGTTGGCACTTTCATTATATTATTTTTTTATTTCTACAATGTAATTATGTCTTCAGCACATGGACTTTTGGGTGTTTTTGTTTATTATTAAGGGGAAACACGAATAATTTATGCACTTATTTTAATGATTTATTATATTGATTAATTATCTAAATTTGCGCTGTTTATTTATATTTATATTGTTTGTGTTTTCACGATTGGCACAGCAGCATTTTTAGAGTGTTATTTGGAAAGCTTTGGCGCAGGAATACGTTTTTTTGTTTAAATATACTGTATTGGCCGCCACTGCTGATTTCTGATCAATACTTCAAAACCTCCAGTTGGAATCAGGGGCGGACTGACAACTCATGGGGCCCCCGGGCAATAGGGGATCATGGGGCCCCTGTGCCCTTGCCCAAACTCAAAAAAGCCTATGAAAAAGGTACCAGGGGCATCTCATGGGGCCCCCTACTGACCCTGAGCCCTCGGGCAATGCCCAAATTTCCAAATGGTCAGTCTGCCCCTGGTTGGAATTAGTACATAGATAAGGAGTTTTGAAATTTGCTGCATGTATTTTTCTGGGTCCGCTATGGCAGCCCATGTATTACATGACTAATTTACTTTAAATGTAGCATTACACTGAAGCAAAAACTCTTGTATGTACCATACAAAATGATGTAAGCTACCAAAGACATCATGCCCATAGGTGGAATTTGGCTTTTAAGCATTAAAATTGCAAAGATGATATAGGTTAAATCAGTGTGAAATTCACATCTGCTGCATGTATGAAGCTCACATCTGTTGGATATTTTGAATAAATGAATTTTTATAAACTGTATTTATTTTTGCAATTTAGTTCCAATGCCAAGTTTGTAACAACCAGCCACATGCTGAAAAGAGTCCTAGTTTTAAGTAAATGTGTGCACATAAGTTTGTCTGTGCAGTGTTAATTATGCTTGTCATACAGCCGTGCTTGCAGGAAGAAATGTATAATAAAATGTTCTTCTCTTTCAGTGGGTGCACTCATTACTACGCATCTGTGCAATTATCAGTGTCATTTCCGTTTGTATGAACACCCCGAAGACCTTTGAGCATTATCCTCCCCTTCAGTATGTGACAATTGCCCTTGATACGCTATTGATGTTTCTTTACACCGCAGAGATGATTGCAAAAATGCACATAAGAGGAATTGTCAAGGTGAGATAAACATTTTATAATTTGACAGCATGGTGGGTTTTTTTCTGCACAGTTTTTTTTGTATGAATTACAGAAATCATTTACATTATATCAAAATGGTTACAAATGGCTTAAACTGAAGCTCTTTAACACTAGTGGGTGTTCAGATTTTGTATTCAACTTTGTTGATTTAAAAAAAAAAATGACCTGCTTCAGGTGTACTATATACACTGCAAGAAAATGTTTCTGCATTTATCCTAAGGAAACTAATGTCAGGGTTACCATAGTCTTATTATTTAAGGGCTAATTAACACTAGATGCAGTTCTGCATCAAAAATGCATGCACAGTGTTTTCCATGTATTCCAATGGCCCTGGTTCACACTAACGCAGTCAGTTCCAGTCAGTTTCCAGAGCAGAAAAAAAAGTAGAACATGCTGCATTTTTTCTGCACATAACCATATTGGAACATAGCAAACTGCATCAAAACTGCACCGGAACGGAGTGTGGCGTGTAAGCAAAAACGTATCTGGTATGTATCCGGAATGCATTTTTTGTGGTGTGAACTGACCCTGAAAGTGAAACTCCAGGCTACACCTAACTAATATGAAAAATGCTCTCTCCCACTCCCCCTACCCAACACCTATGCTGACTAACTCATGCAAGAAAGATCTATATACTTCTTTCTTTTTTTTTACTTTGTTTTCAGGTCGTTCCAGTCTGGTCATGTGATCTGGCTCCCCTGTGTCAGCCAGCGATGGTTGCAGGGGAGAGGATGGAGTGCAGAGAACGGATGGATCATAGGAGACTTTGGGAAACATCAGGCATTCCAGCCATTGTCGAGCACTCTCTCCTTTCCTCTGCAGTTGACAAAAGCAAACACAGAGTAGGTCACGTGACCGGACCAGAGAGGCCTGAAAATAGGTGGGTATACATATCTTTCCTACACAAGTTAGTCAGCATAGGTTTTAGAAATGAGGAAGGAAACATTTTTAAGATTCGGTAGGTGTAGCTTGAAATTCCACTTTAAAGTGTATCTAAACCCAAAAGCAAAAATGTTATATATTTCAGGTTACCTTTCCAGGATTTCAATTTATTGAGGTAGTTGTGTTACTTTTCTTTTTTTTTTCCTCTTTATTTTCACCTGTTTTTGAGTTTAATATTGCTTTAATTATTAATGGGTGCATCTGCCTTTTCATCACCTGAGCAATTAAAGCATTTTAAAAAGAAATGATACCATTCCAGCTTTCCTTTAATAAGATAAATTGCTGTATATTACTGTACACAAGCAGCATACAGAGAAGCCCAGCATAATGTAACAAAATAAAATTTTAGTTTTTGGTCAGTTGTATAAAATGAGCTATAGGTTGAAATGAAAAGGTATTTAAAAAAGTATTTAAATATATTACAGAAAGTCACTGTTATGTATGTTGAATATACCTGTGTTTCCTTTAGATTGCAGCTGCCTTTCTGGTCCTCTGTCTGTGTTGATCCTACACCAGGTTTTCTCTTTAGAGAGTTTAGTTAAGTTTAAAAAAATCCTCTCTCAGTACCAGTTCACACTGATGAGGTGCAAATTTAATGCGGTTTCATAGCGTGGTATTACAGTGTGATTTCTGCTGTGACAGGTGTGAATTGAATGTGATCTCTGAGGGGACTGGGCATAGCAGGAGATGAAATTCGCAACACACCTGCACTAAACTCGCACAGGACCCTTTTTTGGACCGGATCAAATTTGCACCGCATATATGTGAACAGCCTGCGTTGGAAATAATTCTATTGTAGATTACATGCAATCTATGCTTTTCGGATAGAATTTGCATCAGTGTGAACCGGGACTCAAGAGCCAAAATTCAGGGCATATTTTACTCATGGCTTTACAGTGGAGTGTCCAACCTCGGTCAGACTCAAGCTAATTGTTGTCAATATAACCACAAAAGTTCCAATTTAATTAATTAACTATTTAACTATGACAGCATAGAAGACGAACTATATGAATCACCCAGAATACGGAAGTCTGCTTATTGGACTGAATCACTATTAGATTATACAACTGTAAAATAAAATACTGAGCATTATCAGGTTTATTTGAAAAAGTGTTGCTGCCGACAGCAGTTATCTTTGAGTTCTCTGACTGCTCTAAATTGAAAGCCAAAATCTATTTTGCTATAGGTTAATAGGTTACTGTGACATTGTACACCAATGCTGTTCTTTGCATTTTCCTATTAAATAACCCTATATGTGTATTTTATTCCAACATTTGTGTTTTTTGTTTAGTAGATGGTGAATATGTCTCATTAGAATATACTATGTAGTTATGCCTCTTTATTTCATTACATTGAAAACATCTGACGCTTGCTACACCAGCCTTTTAGAGGCAAATGTTTTACTCATGGAACCTTAAAATAAGGTTTAGTATGGGGTGGCACAGTGGCTTAGTGGTTAGCACTTCCGCCTGGCATTACTAGGATCATTGGTTCATATCCCAACCACGGCACCACCTGCCTGGAGTTTGCATGTTCTCCCTGTACCTGCGTGGGTTTCCTCTGGGTACTCTGGTTTCCTCCCACACTCCAAAGACATGCAGGTAGGTTAATTGGATACTGTCTAAACTGGCCCTAGTATGTGTATGTATGAATGTGAGTTAGGGACCTTAGATTGTACACCCCTTGAGGGTTAGGGACTGATGTGAATGTACAATATATATGTAAAGTGCTGTGTAAATTGACAGCGCTATATAAGTACCTGAAATAAATAAATAAATGTACCATGTTCATTACTCAACAGTTCAATTAATTCACAAAAGCAAGGTAATATAAACACATATAATTATTTCTTATACATTATATATTCAATCAGAAAAACATTACTATTTTTGTTATGAAAAGTAAAGTAACATCTAAATTTACTAATATAATACCATTAAATATAATTTTTTTTTAGAATACAAATCTAATTAAAATGTAAATTTAGCCCAATGTATGTGTGTGGTATTTTGCATTTTATAATTGAATAGTAAGCACATATTTTTCTTATTTTATACTTATTGCTATGAGTTTTACCAAGAATATGATGCATGTTTTTCATTAAACAAAATTGGCAAGGTAGTTTTCAGTGCAACTTTTTCAGGGGTACAACATTTATCACACCCAAAAATATTATTTGTAAACTCGGCTTGACAGAAGCAGCAGCACAAGCCTTAAAGAAAGAAGCCTGGTCCTCAAACTACTGCTGTGCATCATTTTTAGTTACCAGCTATTACCAGAAAAGTGAAGATGCTTAAAGGATAAGTTCAGCTTTTAGTAAAAAATAATAAATACAATATTTTTTGTAAGTAAAAAAATGTGCATTTATTATTTTTGTCTGCAGGAGCCTGTTAAATATTGCACCAGCAATCAGCTGATCCCTGTCATGCAGGTCTTCTGCAGACCTGTCAGTATATCTGCTTGCTCATACGGGATATACGAGCAAGCAGATATAGCAGATATACTAACAAGAATAATCACAGTGCCATGATAGTTCACTGAGGACTACGCACCGACAGCCACTAAGGCTGTCAGAACTTGTAGTCTCTCATTCACAGAGGACTGTGAATGAGTGATGTGGTCAGGTGGACGGAGCTCGTTTTTTTATAATTTGACAGCTAGCAGGGGTAGCGGGGGGGGGGGGGCTTGGTAGATGATCCCCCACTAGCTGTCAAAGCAGGGGAGCGAGGGCTGGTCTGATCGTAACAAGTTACATGTTACACCCTGAATGTGGGTGTAACATGTTATGAAAGGTGAACTTATCCTTTAAATTACTGGTCCATCTGTGCAAGATGGAGGTACTGACCTCCTAAATGTCAGCACTGGAGCTCTGAGCTTAAATTATATGTAAACCTAATGCTGATAAAGCTTTAATATGTATGCAGTGCTGCCCCCTAAGGAGTTACTGGTTGTATTGGGTCCCTTGTATTTAACCACTTGCCCGCCGCCCTATAGTAGAACTACTGCTACAGGGTGGAAGGGCTGTGTAAAATCACATATATTTATGTGATTTGCATTTCCGGGTAGGAGGCACACACGCTGTCCTACCCATGCTGCCATTGCCGGCTAGGGATGTCAATCATCGGGTCCTGGCCTGAAATTCCTTGCTGGCACCCGGCAATCGCCGTGTAGAACTGACAGGGGAGAGACCTGTGTGTAAACAACACAGGTCTCTCTCCTGCCAGCAAGGACATGCTGCTTTGTATTGCTCTGCACAGCAGAGAAATACAAATCAGCATGTCTTTGCAGTAAAACAGCACACACAGTAAAACACACACAGAACACAGTTAATCCTTTGATAACCCAAAAGATAACCCCTTCCTGCCCATTGTCATTATTACAGCGTCAGTGCTTTTTATTAGCACTGATCACAGTGTTAGTGTCACTGGGAGAGTCATTGGCAGTCAGTTCCCAACCAGTGTCAGAATGCTCGCTGCAGTCACTGATGGCTGCCATTACTAGTATAAAAAAAAAAAATTCCAGTATATACACTGCCATTCGTAGACACTATAAATTTCACGCAAACCAATTAATTTACACATATTGAGATTTTTTTTTTTAGAAAAAACATGTAGCAGAATACATTTTGGCCTAGATTTATGACGAAATGTGACTTTAAAAATTTTTTATTGGATATGTTTTATAGCAAAAAGTCAAAAACAGGTTTTTCTTCAAAATTGTGTCTTGTTTTGTTTATAGTGCAAAAAAATTAAAAATGCAGTGGTAATCAAATACCACCAAATGAAAGCTCTATTTATGGGAAAAAAAAAGGACTTAAATGTCATTTATGTACAGTGTTGCATGACCGCGCAATTGTCAGTTAAAGTATTGCAGCGCCGTATCCCAAAAAAAATGGCCTGGTCAGGAAGGGGGGGGTAAATCTTCGGAAGTGGTTAATTGTGATCTGGAGTAGTGTTGTTTATAAACACTGAATCAGACTGCTTTTTTGACAGGTACAGTAGGGATGCCAAATTCTTCTCTGAGTATAATGTAATGCTGACTTTGAATAATCACAGCCGACAATTATAGTATACTGGAAGGGGGGTACTAGAAGCAGGCTAGCGAGACTGGAAGGGGGGGGGTCCTAGAAGCAGGCCAGCGAGACCGGACATGCTACACATGCCCTGTGCACAATAAAGTTTTTTGGGTTTGTCTAGCACATCCAAAGTGTGCAACTAGTTAAACAGAATTAAGCAATGTAAGAGAGGACATTATTGAACAGTAAGAGAACATTTTTGTTAGATAAAAGTTTCTATGACAATACAGTTTCAGTATCCCAGCATTACAAGATATTTACACAGTGGTAAAAAAGCAAAATAATGCAGTGAGAAAAACACCATGGCATACATATACTGCAAGTCCTATCTAAATGCAACTACTCTACCTGGATCACTGGCCAGTGAACCTTGTAACAAAAAACCTGCCACCAATGGGTCCCTTTCCTCACTGTAGAGCGCTCTTTCCCCAATAGGGGAATATGTCATTAACTGCCAAAAAAAGTACAGCCCCCCTTGAGAAAACTCCTTGCAGAATATGTATTATGATACATTAAAAAGGTGGACAAATACATAACCATCACGTGTTACTATTATAACATGTAATTACACATTATTGAATAATAAAATCACATATATGTGCATCAACAATGTTATGTCCTGCTAATAAATGCCGACACAGATCGCAGTTCACATCTGCTCCATCAGAGACATCACAGGACCACCACAATATCAATCACAACCAGATGATAGCTGTTGGTTTATTAGGATATGACACACTAGAAGCCTAAGAACCCTCCCCCAAAGGTGTGGGGGAGGGAATGCCGGACACTAGACCAAACAAAGGGGAGAAGGGGGAGAAGGCCCCACCACCAACCACACATTTCCAACCAAAACAATGGTACAGGTGATCTCCAAATGACAAGCAGGGTAAAGATGCAGTACCACCTCCTACCTGATTCGGTCTACCGGGATGTGTGACTGTGCACTTATTTCCTGAGTTAATTAAATTTTTGAAATAAGTGAGACCAATGCAACTATGTATATAAATCCATACCCGGAAACCATCTTTAAAATTGTTGTAATTCTGTAATTGTAGCTTACAATAACAATATTAAACAGTGTCACACTGCCATCTTCAGTCTGTAGTTGCATTTGCTGCATGATGGCTTTTTTTTCACTTTCAGTTTGCATGCCATCAGTGTCATAGATGACAGATATCACATGGTCAGCCACTTTGATTGCTTCCTGATTGTTATTGGGCAGCAGAGCTGTCAGTGACACCTAACAACTGTGCTCAGTCAGATGTTAGCAGTCAAAAGCAGAATGTAGGATGAAATGGTTCTAAAGGTAGAAGGGTTTTTTTACCTTAATGCATTCTATGCAATAAGAAAAAAAAAACCTTCTGGGTGCAGCTCCTCCCTCAGCCTCTCTCATACTTACCTTAGCTCCATCTCGGTTGAGTGATGTGCATGAGAGCAGCTGCTCTCCCAGGTCTCTGCCTATTCATTGACTCACACAGCAGAAGGATTCATTGGCTCCTGCTGCTGATAATCACAGCCAGTGAGCCAATGAGGAGAGAGTGGAGGGCAGGGCCGAGTCGTGTTCTGTGTGTGACTGGACATTATCCATTCATAGGCGCATGGCTCAGGATCAAACCTGCTCAAGTGCCCCATAGCAAAAGACTTGCTACTGGGGGCACTCAGTGGGAGGAAGGAAACAGGACTGCTGGTAGGGGACCTAAAAAGATGATCTGGACAGCTCTGTGCAAAATCATTGCACAGAGCAGGTAAGTATAACATTCTTGTGTTTTTCTTTAAATGTCAACTTTTAGAATCACTTTAAGGTTGTCTCTGTATGGGGCATTGTACAAAAGGAACATTTATCAATGTAGATGCCAAAGGACTAAACCTGAGACCATTCTAAAGCAGATCTTCTGCAAAATGTATAATATTAAAACTACATCTTTCATGTACATGTAAAGTGGACAGCTTGATCTTAGTAATGTTATTAGTGTGTAGTTATTTTTAATAACTGTATATCTTTGTATAGTTTGTAGTTCACGTTGCAAAACTATATGAATCTGCTGTTTATTGAAAACCGTGTGCTCCATGTACTGTAAGTGGTTGCAGTTGCTAAGCAGGGAGGTTACATAAGGCAGATTCAGATATAGAGCTATAGAGCTATGCGTAATGGTTAATCTTCAAATCTATATTTATATAGTAGAATAATAAAAAATATGTTATAGCAAGCATTTCAAAATGTTAGAAAAAGACTTTAAAGTAAAAACTGTGATAATAGAAATGCACATTATACTTTCCATTTAAAATGGAAATGGAATGGACCGATAGTTCAGATGTAAGAAAAAATAAACTGTTGAAAAGTTAAGTTTGAAGGACATTCCATTTTAGGAAAAAAATCTAGTTTATGTACTGTACATAATTTGATATATTGCAATTAATTTTACTGTACAAATCTCGTAATTGAAAATGAAACTTGCAAGAGTAGAATATCATATGAAATGTAAGCCCAAGATAAAAATCTCTGCATAAAGGGATTCCACCAAAAATGAATCTGCAAGCAGATGGCTGAGACGGAAATGAAGTGACCCCAGGGAATGAGATATGAATAGAGAAAATTCTCCTGCTGTGATAAAGAAACGGGGAAACCCTTTCATATCTCTTGTGCAGATTAATTACTCATACTTTTGTATCAAGCCTAGAATGCATTAAATACTGGATGGCATTAGGTCCGGGCATAAATATATATATACAGTGAGGAACAGAAGTATTTGAACACCCTGCGACAGTTCAGGGAGGGCGTAATATGACGTCCTTCCAGAATGCGCTCTCCTGCACGCCCCCGGGGGCGCGCACCCGGCAATCTCCGTGATCGCTGTGTCCTACAGACACAGCTGATCATGTGATGTGGTAAAAGGCCAATCACAGCGTCCTTTTACCACATGATCAGCCGTGTCCAATGACACACTGATCACCAGGAAATGCAATTGCTGGTTCTCGGCTGCACTTTCCTTACGCTGTATAACAATAGCCAAGTTCATGGGGAGATTTCTTCTTGGTACTATACTCCAGAACTGTAGGGACCTCAGACATATCTTCCTGTACTTAAAGTTCAGTTATTGTTTAACTTATATGTATATTACCCCAAAAATACATCATGTTTTCATGTTACTTTTTGTAAATTTAGCCCTTTTTTCTGTGAGTCCATTATTTACTGATGAATACCTGGTGATCCTGCCAGTTCTTGATCATTGTGTAAGTTTGAGCATATGCCAGGCTGTCAGGGCCTGGATTTGAACCCAGGATGTCTGCTGT
The DNA here is from genome assembly GCF_062004578.1 of Staurois parvus. Classification (NCBI taxonomy): domain Eukaryota; kingdom Metazoa; phylum Chordata; class Amphibia; order Anura; family Ranidae; genus Staurois; species Staurois parvus. The sequence continues at coordinate 1,292,076 of NW_028318029.1, read as the reverse complement.
GTGTGGCAGTAACTCTTCTTGAGGAGCCACCTGAGATGCTAGAGAGTACTTTGCCTTATTACTTGGACAGATGTTCTTTCTGTCTTGTTTCTGGTTCAACCTTGAACTCTTTGCTCCTCCCATGAACTTCCTGATTTAAGACATGCCTTTGCACTTCCTGTTTGCTAGATTAATGTGCTCTCTTCAGCTAATATCCCACTTTGGTCACTCCTGCTGCTGTCCATATCTTTGCTACCACTCATTACTGACTTTTTGCTTGCTCCTTGACTATACTTTTGCTTGATCCCAACCTGCCACTACCACCTTTGACTTGTTTACTGACTACACTGCTTGATCCCTACATGCTTTACTTGCTACCGGAACCCAGCTTGCTCACCTCCTGGTGGGATGATCCTGAGGACCGCGACCTGATACTAACACGCAGCAAAACCCATCTCCACCATCAGCAGCTCTGGTGAATACCAGTTGGTACTCAGACCCCACATCTTGGGTGAGCCCACGTCATCTGCCAGGGTGACCTGCTTGTATACCTCTACTTCTATAGTTACTGGTCTCCAGACCTGACCCCTGACTATGACATACGCACAGAAACACTGTGTTCAGTTTGTGTATCCATTGTTCCTATTTGGAGATGCAGGACACCATTCTTGTATCTAGTATTCAGTGTTTATGGAACACCCCCTGACCAGCCCTGCTATGTTAATTGACAGTGGCTCCAAGCAGTAGCAATTAAAGCTTAAGGCTAGGTTCACACCTATGCAGGTTGCATTTGAGCTGTTTCTGCATTGTGTTTTGCATTGTGTTTTTGATGCGTTTCACGTTTGTTTTTGTTTTTTTTCCATTTTTCTTGTTGCTAGGCAGATTTAAAATGCAAAACACGGCAAAAACACACTACATGCCTTTCTGCAGTATTTCCATTGAAGTCTGTAGAACCAAAAAAAAACTTTTTGCTTCCAAAAAAGTCCCTGATCCTTTCCAAAAAACACACTGGGTGAAAACGCACAGATGTGGACATGTCCCATAGGAAATTGTTAGATGGACTGTCCTGCGTTTCTGCAAAACGCTGAGGAAAACGCTTAGGTGTGCACCTAGGGTGAAACACATGCAAGTGGGAAACGTACTTCCTTGTTGTGCCCATTATCACTCTGTCCACTCACTAGTATGTCACACTGTTCACCCACTAGTTTGTCACTCTGCCCACCCTCTAACAGAGACATGCTCACTGTTTTGGAGTAATGAACATAAAGGGAGACTGCAGTAACATGACTGTGAATAAAATGTTTTTAAAAAGTACATTACCATTATTTTGTATAAAAATGAATGTGATTTTAGCTAAAAAGCTACAGTACTATTAGCGTTAATAGCACTAAGTTCACAAAAACTTATAGATTTTGTTTTAGTTAAAATTCTGAGAGTTCTGTGAGGTTGCTAAAAACTATAGAGCATGTGCATAGAGCATCTTATGTCTGACTGAAGTAAATAATACAGAAGCAGGAAATGACACCCACATTTACTTTGTGATTATCAGCGCAGAAATAATTGGCAATCAACTTAATTCATATTTATATCAAACTTCATTTAGTGTTTTTGTTTAACAATACCTATAACAGCTGGTCTTTTTAAATATTTATTTTCCAAGTAAATTGTCAGTGTCCTTCATATATTTAGCACGGTAAGTTAAAATTGGCGTTCGGTGTGTGTGGGTTTTTTTTTTTTACAAAGTTGTTATGAAGAATCACCCTTTCCTTTTTTAAAGCTGTTGCCATTACGTTGGGAAGTATGCATTGGGTGTCATTTAGGAAGTGGTGAGCATATGTTTTATTAATATATGTTCATGTATAGTGATGGGCCGACCACCCCCCCTGTTTGTTTTGCGGTAAAACATTCAAGCTTAATGAAAGTTCGACTGCGAACTTCAAACATAATGCAAGTCTATAGGACTTGAACTTGTAAATTCAAAAGTGCCCATTTTGAAGGCTTATATGTAAGTTATTGGCCATAGTTCAAGTACCGTTTTTAAAGAGGCAGTGATTTTTTTTTAATTGCTTAAAGTAAATTTAAATATCACGCCTGTGGGGGTCCCCTTAAACTAAAATTGAACATCTGTACAATATATAGAATCTAGTGCAGCAGGACTGACTTTTTTTTAAAATGACTTTATTAAAAAACAAACAAGCAAAAAAAATAAACCAGCGTGGGGTTCCCCCCCCCCCATCCTTACCAGAACCTTTGTGTCTGGTAGGAAGGTTAGGAGGGACCCCAGAGCAAAAAAAAAATTAAAAAGAGGGCATGGCAGGTTTTTTAAGGGAAACTCCACCCACTAAAAATAGGGGGGGAAGCATGGGGTCCCCCCCTAAATTTCTATCAGATCTTTTTTCCAAGCACAGGCCTGGCAGGCCAGGAAAGGGTTGGGATGAATAAGCACCCCCCCCCCACTCCTGAACCGTACCAGGCCATATGCCCTCAACACAGGGGGGGTGCTTTGGGGTGGGGGGGCTCATTTGTCCCCCCCTTTCCTGGCCTGCCAGGATCAAGGGTCTAGTAGGAGTTTAGGAGGTGCTCTTTCCACCTCATTTTTGGGGCTGGGGGTCCCCTTAAAAGTCCCACCAGGCCTAAAAAGCCTGGTATGGCTTTTAGGGGGAACCTCATGCCAGGGGTCCTCAAACTTTTTGAAAAGGGGGCCAGTTCACTGACCTTCACACTGTTGGGGGCCAGACTATAGTTTAAAAAAATGAACAAATTCCTATGCACACAGCATGTATCTTATTTGTAGTGAAAAAAAAAACAGGAAAAAACAATACAATATTTAAAATGCACTAAAAACCACAATGCACTGTACCTGGTATGCTTTCCTCCTCCTCTCCTGTTGCTCCTCTGGCTGCAATCGGGGCTTCCAGGCTGACGCTCACGGGGTCCTCGTAACCGAGGACCCAGAGAGCAGCTTAGCTATTTGCCGGCCGGCATATTTTCTTTCTTGTTTTGTTTTTTTTTTCGGCTGGCCCGGCAGGCCGGATAAATGTCTTTTGCGCACCGTATCCGGTCCGTGGGCCATAGTTTGAGGACCCTTGCTTTAAGAAATGAAAAATGACTGTGCCTTTAAAAACAGTACTTTTTGAAATTTTTTTTTTCATTGATTCACTTTTTACATTCAGCTGTCAGTGGGAAACCCTGCTGACTGCTGGAACATTAACGCATGTTTTTACTACTAAAATACTGAATGACTTAATAAAATAACTCATGCGCTATTTTAGTAGACTTTTTTTAGTGAATGCCAACTTTTTTTGGAAAAATGCTGTGCGGTATCTTGCTGCATACTCTAATGTGGTGAAATACCGCTTAGTGAATTCAAAGACCGCAGTATAACTTTTGTTAGGTTCGAATGTTCGACCGTGCACCAAACAGGTTTGCCCCATCACTAATACTTAGTAAGTGATTAAATAAGCGATTAAATTTGCACTTATTAAACAGATGTAACACAATCATTTCAATTGTATATTTAACAGACCAAAATGAACAATATCTATTTTTCTTAGTAAATCTCATTCTGTCATTGATCACACTTCCTTAATTAATCCATTGGTTAAAGGCCTGCAAAATCTTGTCTGTGTTTTGTTTTTTTTTTAACCACTTGCCGACTGCCCACAGTCCTTTACTGCGGACGGGCGGCAGCTACAGGCAAAGCAATATACTGGTACGTTGCTCTGCCTGTTCCAACACAGAGGAGTGCTGCATGCGCCCCCCCCATGACCGCTGTGTCCACCAGTCACAGCGGAATGTGGATCCCGGTAATCAGGACCCGGTGATCATGTGATAGTTATGGTAGCAAAGCTGTTATGAATCAATCTGATTCATAACTGCTTTGCGTCTGTTCCTGGTGAGTTGGGATCAGCACACAGCTCTCACATGGTACATGGGCCAATCACAGCACCCTGTACCATTGACCAGCTGGAGCCAATCACAGATCACTGTATTTTGAATGGTCCTGAACCATTCATGACAGTTCAAAGCAAGCATTCCATTGCAGAGTAATAATCTTTGTTGCCCCTGCAATGCAAAGTGTAAAAAAATTTAAATAAATCCCTGATCACCCCCCACCCCCTAGAATAATACATTGTTACTATGGTAACACTGTACTACTCTGATGAAAGCATTTAGAGAAATAATAAAAAAAGACATGTTAAAATAAAATATTGAGAAAATGTTTTTTTACAATTGTTTTTTAACTACTTGGCAAGCCCTCTCCTGCAATAAGCGGGCAAGCGATGGCTCTTGACAAAGCGACATACACTTACATTGCTTTGTATGCTTGCGCCCTCCGCTGCCCCCTTTTCCGGTCCAGGGAGAGAAGCGATAACACCACACTGAGTGGAAGCACTACATTTTACACATGCATATGTTAGATTAGCACATTTTGATGGCCTCTATTAACCCTTTGATCACCCCTGTCACCCAGGCAGTGCCATTAATGCCAGTGTCAATATGTAGAATTTTTCACTGATCAGTGTATTACTGCCACTAGCTACATCAGATAGTGTCAAGGTCTGTAAGTGCCCCTCCCAGCCAGGTCAGCTAGCTTTAGATTGCCCACACATTATCACACTCACGCTATAGGTTGCTGATTACCACCATTACTAGCATAGTGTTTGTACAGATCAATATATTGATCACAAACAGAACTATACTAGTGCCTCCTTAGTATAGTTTCCCCAAAAATGCAGTGTTAGCAGGATCAACCCTGTTCACTGCCAGCACTAGCATTTAGCCCCTCTGCTGTTTTTCACGAAACATTTGTTTCAATTGATTGTAGGACAAAGCAATTTATACGCACAACAATACATCATCGCCCACCCAAATTCAGCTCTTGCCACACAATTTGCATGGAAACTTATCACAGTTTCTGAATTTAAAACTTTTTTGGGCCTAACCCTCAACATGGGCATTACAAAAAAATAATGAATTGCAGGCATATTGGTTCACAAACCCAATTCATCATATGCCCATGTTCTCTGCTGTTATATACTGCATATGTACATACTGCAAGGAACAGCAACACACTGGTATGTCGCTGGACTTTGAGTGGTTGTATGAGGATGATGGCTGACCATAGAGCTGACTCTGAGACTGGAATGGCTCTTATCATCTCTATGATCTAAGAAACTGAAGCTACATGCATCTCATCGTTTTAGTTTTGCAGAATATAAACAGAGCCATTTTAAAATTGGGAAAGTATCTGATCACACTGAGCTTTAAGGGCAGAGGAGAGATCTAGAGTCTAATAGACCCCAGAATTCTCAGAAAAGAGGGCCTATTGTTATCACAGGGGATATTTATCTTCCCTGCGATAACAATAAAAGTGTTTAAAAAAGGGACAGTGCAAAATAGTAAAAAAAAAATAAATATTTTTTTAAAAAATCCCCTCCCCCTTTGCTCACACGCAAGGACGAACACAAGCGCTGGTATGTAAACAAATTTTGCCATGCATGTGAGGTATCATCGTGAACTTCAGATTGAGGGCAGTAATTCTAGCACTAGACCTCCTGTGGTAACCTGTAAAGGCTTTTAAAGCATTGCCTATGGATACTAAAAATGTATGTGGTTTGTTCCCATTGCAATTTTAAAGCATGTCATATTTGGTATCTATTTACTCGGCATAACATCATCTTTTATATTTTATCAAACAATTGGGTAATATAATGACAATGACAATTGCGCAGTCATGCAACACTATACCCATATGACATTTTTTTAATTTTTTTGTGGCATTTAATCACCAATGGGTGTTTTATTTTTTGCTAAACAAACAAAAAAAGTTTCTCTTGTTTTCTATTATAAAATTATGCACACAGGTAATTTTTCACAGATTGTGGTGAGATCTGTCACTGACTGTGTACATCGGACACAGCCAATGACAGACCTGTGTACCGACCCGTTGCCAGTACCATGTGACCTGCTGTTACCAATCACAGCAGGTCACATGACAATTGTAAACAATGGATGGCTTCCTTTCATGCCATCCATGTATAAAATTGTGTCACTAGCTGTGATTGGTCACAGTAAACACATGTACAGACTGGGCCAATCACAGCCCATTTGTGTAATGTGATTAGCTGTGGCCAAAAACCTTTTTTTTTCATACCAGTTATATGATGATGCTGTACTGCATTCTTGACCGTATGTAAAAAAAATTTTTATTTATTTATTTTTTTTAAATTTCCTAATTTTCCAAAAAATTATGACAAAAAAATTAATACTTCAAAAAACTCGCCATGGCTCTTACTAAATACATCTGTCTACTTTGCAAAAAGGGTTGTTTGGGGGATATATGTACTGTCTTGACATTTGTGGGCTTCAAGAAATTATATTGGCTGTAAGTACTTCAGGACTGATCGATTTTCCGATATATACCATAGTTTGGTATGTGGGCTCTATAACTTTCCAACAGACTAAATAATAAATACTGATTTGGGTTATTTTCACCAAAGAAATGTAGCAGAATATATATTGGCCTAAATTAGTAAAGAACAATTATTTATTTGCAAAATTATATAACAGAAACAAAGAAAAAGGTGGGGGTTTTTTCCAAGTTTTTTTCATTAATTTAGCAAAAAATAAATACTCCAGTGGTGATTAAATACCACCAAAAGAAAGCCCTAGTTGTATGAACAAAATGATAAAAATCTAGTTTGGGTACAGTGTTGCATGACTGTGCAACTGTCATTCAAATTGTGAGAGCGCTGAAAGCTGAAAATTGGCCTGGGCAGGAAGGGGGGGAAGTGCTCAGTATTGGAAGTGGTTATAGCATGATCATGCATTGCCTTAATTCATGTGTATTAAAGCAAGGAATACTGTCAGCAAGCCCTTAATTTGTAGTTCATTTAAACATATAGCATTTGAAATAATCCCCGGAATGCGTCTACAGCTTAAATTCAGATGTTGGTGGATAATGTAATTCAAACAGTTCAAACAGCTATTTAAAGTTTCTAAAAGTGATTATTTGTACTTACATGGTACTGCCTCAAGCTGTCACTTGTAATGCACAAACTGCATTTTAGATGGAGCGGATGGTTTTATCCTCTATGTAGGGATTGCTTTACATGTATAAATGTATAAAGTACATAATGCAAAACCCAGGGCGACATTGCAAAAACATTCTGTTTACTAACATTTCCATTGTGAATTCTTGAACACAGAACATTCTTTTTATATTTTGTAACATGCCTATTTATTTTTCTTGCAGACACAAAGCAATCCTGATTTTATGCATGCATCTGCAAAGTTGGTGATGACCTAAGCAACCAATGCCAGTTTCAAATTTCTAAACTAGGCTCAAAATATGTCAGTCTTCATACATACTGTATACAAATAAAGTAGTACACTTGTGACATGGCAAAACATTGAATTATTTTGAATAATTAAATATATCCAATTTAAACTTAATCATTTTGCATTTTAACTAGCTAAATCCCTGTGTGGATACTAATCTTATTTTCTGAATGGTCTTATGAAAACTCCTCCCAGTTTGTCTGGTTTTCTTGGCTCTCTGTGTCTACACTGGGGAGATTTGTTCTTGCTTCCTGTGTGATCAGTAGGGCAGGAAATGAGGGGAATCTCTCCACTGGTGAGACACAAAAACCTAAACACTTGTTAGGAGAATGGAAGGATTTTTTTTATTATTGCTGTCTGCCCTTGGGAATTTTCCCTCACTGTTACTCGAATTACTTTACATCATCACGATTATGATGTGTTTTTTTTTTTTTTTTCAGGGAGATACATCATATGTAAAGGATCGCTGGTGTGTTTTTGATGGCTTCATGGTATTTTGCCTTTGGGTATCTCTAGTACTCCAGGTAATGTTTACAAATTCAGTATCTAAAGTATAATGGCATAGACTTTCACTATCTTATTAGAAAAGTTTTCCTAAAGGTGTGTGTTAATTTCTCTTTCCAATTCCTCAATACTTGCCTTTGTTCCTTGTGATGTGTCTGCCCAACTTGCTCCCTTAAGCCAATTCTGCTTTTTTGATGGTGCACCCATCTCTATTAGATGCTGGGATGCAGATGCTTATGGAAAGCTATTTGAAGCTATGGCCAGTTGTGGAAAATGCCAGCTGTGCTAAGGGTCTTGAGTACTTGAGGACAGCCTGAATTTCAAAAGGAATGAGACATTTGGGGTCTCAATTAGCAGTTATATGGTTCATTGCTATTGGTAAAATGCCAGGTGACAGGTGGTGCTGGAACTAAACAAGTTGATTAGACAGAGAATATACAGATAAGAGACTGAAGAGACTGTTACCAGGGCAAATGGTTTGGGGGTACAGGGCAGTACAGGAAGAAACTGGAACACATCAAGAAGCTTGACCTGCAGTAGTGACAGTAGGCTGTAAGCAAGGAACACCGTCAAACAGTCCAAAATATAGCAGCTGGAGTTGTTGTGTGAAGTCAGTAAATCCCTCAGTCTGAATAAACTTAAAAGGATCATTGTTAAGATTAAGGTCAGAATTCAAGAAATCATTTGTAAAGATTAAATTCAGAATTCAAACGATCATAAAAACAAGTCTCCATTGAAAGAAATATCTATCTGCATACGCCAGGTTAAAGTATGTGTACTTTGAATATACAGGACAAGGCTGTAGAACAACTTTAATGCTTTCAGGAAAGAAAAACTGTGAGTAGGTTTTAATATTGATTGCTTATTAACCTTTTTTTTATGGAGGGCATGAAAAACCATTCATGAAGAGGGCTACATCTCCCATCTTGCATGCACAGATAAGTCAGGAGTTTTGTTTCTTGCCTAGTGCATATGGTAACAGGAAGTAGGGATCTGCTGGCCAAATTGGGAGGTTTTAGAAATTTCTGAAGTGAAGGAGCTTGATGACTGGAGCATAGTATAAATCCAAGGCAAAGCAAGAATAGAAATGTGAGCACAGTGCAGACACCAAGGTGATTAAGTACTGGTTCAGAACAGAGACAATTAGGTTCCTATCATGGCCGGATCTTGGGGGGGGTGCTGGGGTGGGCTGTACTCCCCCCCAGATTTCAATTGTGTCCCTCCAAGCTGGGTGACCCCCCATGTACTTTGTTCCCATCCCCACCTTCAGGGCCGGTCACAGTGAACTAAAGTAAACAGTCCAGACAGGAGAAGTGACAGCGGAAGAGAGGAGAGAGCGGGGAGGAGATGCGGGCTCTCTGTGATCTCCCTCCTCCTGTCATAATAGCATTCCTCCTTACTGAAGATTACACAGGATCGCTCTTACATCTGACAGTACAGGGCTTGATTACCTGCCCCCTACCCAAATTTCCAAGAGATGAGCAGTCTTTTGGAGGAGATGGGGGTGAGTAATCAAGCCATGTTCCATTGGATGTAAGAGCGAACCTGTGTAACCTTCTGTATGAAAGAGTGCTCTTAGGACAGGAGGAGGGAGATCACAGAGAGCCTGCATCTCCTCACTACTCCTGTAGTTCCCACATGTAAGATTAGGGGAAGGGGAGCTTGTGGAAAAAAGGTGGGGGGGGGCTCTTTTTGCTGGGAAGGGTAATTGGGGGGATGTGTTAGGAGGCAGGATTGGGGGTGATTTGTACAAGAAGGGCTGGAATTGGGTGGGGATTTGTGTTAGGAGGGAGAAAGTGGGGGGGGGAGGATTAGTGCTAGTAGTAGAGAATTGAGTGGGGGTAATTTGTGTTTGGAGGGTGGAATTGGAGGAAAGGTTTAGTGCTAGGAGGGGTGAATTGGGGGGAAGATTAGTGCTAGTAAGGGAAAATTGGGGACTGGGATTTGTGTTAGGAGGGGTGAATTGGGCAGGGGGATTTGTGTTAGGAGCAGGAAATTGGGGGAAGGATTAGTGCTTGAAGGGGGAATTGGGGGGGGGGGGATTTGTGTTAGGAAGGGGATTTGGGTGGGGACAGGGATTTGTGCTGGGAAAGATAGCTTATGGGCAGTTGTGCTAGGAGTGGGGATGGGGGGAATTTGTACTAATAGGTGTATTCGGGGAAGGGAAAGTGGAGATTTGTGAAGAGGATTTATTCTAGGAGTGGAGATTTGGGGAGAGGATTTATGCTAGGAGTGAAGATTTGGGGAGTGCATTTATGCTAGGAGTGGAGATTTTGGGAGTGGATTTATGCCAATAGGGGAAATTTGGGGGGAGATTTATGCTAGGAGCAGGGGGAAATTTGTACTAGGAGGGGTGATTTGAGGAGATAATTTGTACTAGGAGGGGGTTTTGGGGAGAGGATTTACACTAGGAGTGGGGATTTGGGGGATTTTTACTGGGGGGGGGGGGATTGTGGAGAGCATTTGAGAGAGAATTTGATTTTTTTAAGCATAGAAGATTTGTGGGGAATTGGGGGGTGGGGGAGGGAATTGAGATGGAGGGTGGGATTGGGAAGGAGGATCTGAACTGTGAGAATGGGGAAATTTTGCATTTTTGTTTGGGTAGAATTTGGGCTTGCAGAGGGAATGTATTCCTAGGGGGTGAGCGTTTTGATTAGTGCTGGGTTTTTTTTGGGGGGAGGGGGAGAGGGTGGGGGCACAGTTTGTCACCTTCAGTGCTAGATGAGCTTGGCCCATGTTGTATACAAGGCACTCAACAGATCTTCTCCCCACATAACACATAGCTGAGATCAGATTCCCTGAGAGACACAGCATCGATCTGCACAATGTGTAGCTGGCTGGTTTGTTGCAGTTCTGACCTGTGAAATTCACTGATTGGATTGACAGCTACACACTGTGTGTAGGAATACTAATCTCTGCTATGTGCAGAGTGGGGAGAAGGAGATCCCTTAAGTGCCCTGCCAGCAGTGACCCTGTCCTCAACTCGGCTGACCACTGTCTTCCGTCATGCTGACATCTGTTCCCTGCTCTGCTAACCCCTGTCTTCTGTCCTGTTGACCTCTGTTCTCTGCCATGCTAACCCCTGTACACTGCCTAGATAACGCACAGTACACTGCTCTACAAACTAATGGCCTCTTTACACTGCCCTACAAACTGTTGACCCTATCCGCTGCCCTTCTGACCCCTGTACACTGCTCTACTGACTCTTATGCACTGCCTTGTTGACCTTGCATCCTCTAACCCCCTGACATGTTTCACTGCACCCCCAAATCAGAAATGCTAGATCTGCCCCTGGTTCATATCTGCTATATATGTTATCTCATAATAAATTCTGTTACCAGAGTGCAGAGGCCAGGCCTTTACAAGGGCAATTAGAGGTAGAGATAGACTTTTGTGGCAGAACATCTCCCAGTATGTGTCTGGCAGCTGAACAACATCAGATACACAGACAGACATGAATAAAGTCCTAACCAGATACAATAGGATACACATACAGACTGAAACTAAGCTCATACAGGTCAAAAACAGCATCAGATAAGATAATAAAAGACAGAAGAACCTTGCCCAAATGCAGGTGGAGGCTGAGGTTTTTCTGTAGAGTAGCTCAGATAAATGCACCAGCTCCTAAACTTCAGCTGTGGTTTGCCTGCCTTACCTACTCAAAAAAACTGAGACATAAACATTGCTGAAAATACTTTCACATAATTAAAACGCAAAAGAAGTCAAAGTTACTGGCTTATACTATCCAGTTTTAGCTTTTTGCCCTATCTTAGAGGTTTATCAGTTGCTAATGTGGAGGTTATGGCATGTTTCCTATATTAAACCATTAAGGCTCATAATATAGATTGATTATGACTTGAAGAACCACTAACAGCTTCTTATTGAACATCCATGTACTTGCATAGTTGTGTAATTCTGAACGAAATTCTGTTGCACATGTGCCTTCACTAAGGCCTGTATAGAAAATACTGGTTTATGGTATGCAAATTTAAGATAAATATTTGTAGTTAGGTTGACTTTATTCAAAGTATTTTCTTTCACTATTGTCAAAACTAATAAACAGTATTCTTTTATTGATCTTCATATTATAATCTTGTGAAAAAGCCTCCTTATTAGAACAGTTTAACACACTGTCCAACTTTAAAAATGCCAGCTAATTGTCAAATGAGATGTCAGGTAAGTCTGTGACCCAATGTGAAGGTTTTTCTTCCCTTCTTGACCCAGTCAATGCTGCCACCTAGGACAGAAAGTACATTAAAATCTCTTCATTGTGGACCCAGACATCATTGATAACCTAACCGAGATTCTAAACCTTTTTTACACTCTATCCAAAACTAAAAGAAAAATTTAAAAAATGGGTTGATTCTACATTAAAAGAAAGGAAACAAACGTGTACAGGCTTTGTTCAAGGTTACTTAATGCAGTGTGAATGCAGAACTTAATGTTCAGGTTACCATATGGTAAGTGAATAATTTAGTATTTTCCTGTGATCACAGATAATTCAAAAATTTGTATAAAAATGTATAATCAGTGTTGAGAAACTATTATTGCTCGCATTCAGAAATAATAAGGTAGCGGTGAAATAATGTCAGTTTGAGGTTGTATTGCTACATACTAAACATTACTATTACAGTGTAATTTTTCAGCCTGCTATTGTGATTAATTCTTCGCAATAATCTAAAATGAAAGCATTTTATGTTAAACATAACAGCAGGAAATGTGTTCCCAAAAGAACTGTAAATGTTCAAGGAATTAAAGGTCACTAGAAACTCAGTTTTGGGCTATACCTGCTGCTGTAATTATAGATACTTAGTGTTACATATTATGTGCTTGTCAGTAGATAGTTTATAATCCTCATCAGGGGTAAACATTTTAGTCTGAACCTTTCAGTAGACTTAAACTGAAAGGTAAATCTGACACTTCAAATTATGCAAAATGCACGAAAAAATTAAGATAAAAGAAATAAGCATTGTTAAAAAAATTATTTTATCATGTGTTAAGTAACTTCATAAGAAAGCTGTATAATTTCAACTAGCCATATGACGTAAAAAGCGAAATCAGAGTTGAACAATGAAAACCACCGGTCTAAACAAACATTAGATCCAGAGGTCTAGGCAGCTGATGTGTGTAAATCTAGACCTTTTCCTGTAAAAGGCAAGTTATGGCGTGCCTTTTCCAGAAATGACAGAATTACTGCCCATTATATGACATCACAAAATGGGATTCCACAACCTTGCAACTTTGCATCTCATAATAAAATCTCAGTATTTGTGTACCTGCTATATAAGCCTAAGTGGCATAGAAATAGGAATGTAGTAACCTCATTGCAAAGCGACTTGGATATCTATTTAAGGGTTAGTTCACCTTTACCAAAACACTGCCTATGCAGGTAAAGAGCTTTTGTAGATAAAGGCAAACTGTACAGTTTTTACCAAAGGTAAATAACGCCATTGCTATAGCTATAGGACATTTACGTACCTCCTGAAGCCTGCCTGAAAAACTGCCAGAGATAGTATCATCCTGTCCTGCCTTTTTTCTAAGACACTCCTAGCTGTTGCAAAGTCCCTTGCACATGCTCTCTCCTCTGTCGCAGTAGCTTAGAGCTCAGTGATGCTGAAATGGAAGAGATAGTGGATTGCATGTGTGGGTTTGAAATATCGCTCCTGTGATGATGGGGGTGAGCAGTATTGGCTAGGAGTGTTTTGGAAACATCCTAACAACAAGCAGGATAGGATGATGCTACTTTTGGAAAATTTTTAGCCTGTCTTCAGGTGGTACGTGAATTGCCTATACCTACTGTATAGTAAGGACATTATCCAAGTTTATTAAAAGCTGCACAGTTTATGTATAGGTGTAATTTAGCTTGACAGTTTTTTAGCAAAGGTGAACTAACCCTTTAAGTCCTAAGTAAAGTATGACATACTGGCAAAGTAGAATCTTCTAACTAGGGATGAGAAAAATGTTAGATTTTGGATCGTTTTGAAGGAGATTTACCAAACTGTGCTGAAGTAAAGCATGACATATTCATCTGCAGATGCAATCAATGAGATAATTCCTATCATGGCTCCATACTGCAAAAGTAGAATCGTCCAACTAGGGATGAGACAAATGTTTGGTTAATTTTGAAGGAGATATACCAAACTGTGCTGAAGTTCTAAATGTTAATTTCCAACCCTATAAAAGTCTGGTTTAGAATTAGTTCTGTGGAAGGACTTTGTAGGTGCATGCATCAGTAAACTGGTATACATCTATGGAAAATTTTAAAAAATTGTATTTTTGTTAGGATTTTTCCAAGATACAAGGAAAACCAAACAATGAAATAGACATACAACAGTGGCTACTAAGTCCATTAAGTCACAACCATAAGGATGGAGCAGTTACAAGGAGTATTGACTATAACCAAAAATTAGTCCGCAAAGGAGTATTAAGGAAATCATATAATACAGATGCCAAACATAGAATGGGGTGGGGGGAATCACACCATGGGTATCAGAAATCAAGGGGAAGGCACATGAGGTGCATCTGAGGACCAAAATGAAAGGTTAGCCAGTAATCTAACCATCAGACATGACTCACTCAGGGTAGAATTCAAAACGATCCCAGATTTTCATAAATTTTGTAGGCATATTTCAACTATGCTAGATAAGAATTGGCAATTTGAAGGGGGGATTTTGATAGCCAGCAGGAAGCAATAACTCTTTTGGCTGCAAGTAAATAAAGGACATCAATCTTCTAGAATGTTTGGAGATGCCCGGATACAGCAGACCAAGCAAAAAATAGATGGGGTCAAGGGGTAATTGTACATCTAAGAGGAGACTGCAAAAGAGTCTGAACAAACAACCAAAGGGGTTGAGTAATGGGGCATTTCCAGAAAATATGATAAAGGGTGCCCACAGCACCACAGCATCTCCAACAAAGACAAGAGACCAATGGATTACGTGCATGCAAAACATCTGGAGTCTTATACCAAAATAATATAATTTTCTAAGATGTCTCTCTCTGCACCACACACCTAGACACCTGAGCAGAATGTTCCCATATTTTCGACCAAAGTGGGAGCGAAATTGTTCTATTTAATATATTGGGCCATTTTCGCATGTAAAGGTGGCTAGACTCAGTCAGAGTGATCAAGTCATGAAGGATTTTTATAAATGGATGAGATTAAGCGTGCTTCATGTGGGCCACAAGCACATAAGAGTTCAAAACCAGTAGGTATATCAAGGATTAGGGATGGAGCTTTTGAAAGGAAGTAGTGCTTAATTTGGGGATATGAGTAAAAAAAGTGTTTTGGATTATTAAATTTATTCTGTATTTCAGCAAATGGTCAAAGCATGTGGGGGTAGGATGTACTAGGTGTCTACGTTGAAATAGTCCAGTTCAAGACCAGGGAAGCATTTGACCATATGATAGACTATCTGGAATATTCGGGTTGAAAAGTATATTTAAGAGAGAAAGGCATTGAGAAGTGAGAGAGAACTGTGCACAAAACTTTGCTAAAGGGGTATGTAATGTAGGAAGGGAGGTATGAAGCTGGGTTAAGGTTAAAAGGATATCTTCAGCAAATAGGGATAACTTATACTCCCATCCCCTCAGAGATATTTCTCTAATATCAGGTTGGAAACAAATTGCCTCAGTAAGGGGTTCCAGACATAAGATAAAGATCAACAAGGGGCAACCTTGTCTGGTACCATTACTGAAAAAGAAAGTATGCAACAAAAAAGAGGACATTTGTACCTGAGAGGTAGGATAGGAGTACAAGGGTTGTAATGCTTGAAAAATGGGGCCAGAAAAGCCATAATGCGTGAGCATGGAAAACATGAAGGGCTGACTAAGTCTATCAAATGCCTTTTGGACGTCTAGACTAAGAACTAAGGCAGGTCGTTGCGTTTTGTTTAAAAGATCGATGAGATCTATGGTTCTTTTAGTGTTATCACCTGCATGCCATGTGGGAACAAAGCCCACTTGGTCTTTTATGTATCAGTCAGAAGCATCTGGGTAAATCTGTTTGCTAGGATCATAGTGAAAATTTTATAATCTGAATTGAGTAAGGCAATGGGATGATAGTTGTCAGGGATGGAAGTATTTTTGTCCGGTTTGTGTATGATTAAGATATATACATGAAGAAACTGGGGATGGGGAACAGTACCTGCCATCGATGGGGTAAAGAGGTCTAATAGGTATGGGGATACAATTGGTAGGAAGGATTTATAATAGGAATATGGTAGCCCATCAGGACCAGGTTTGGTAAATGTTTAACAACCTCTGCCAGTTATTCACCAGGGATATCTGCATTCAGTTTAGAGAGATTAGCTGTGGAAAGTTTAGGTAAGGGAATTGAAGCAAAAAAATTTTTTAAATTTCTCGGGGGTGAAGAGAAAGTAGGGGTCAGAATTAACACAATCATATAATTTCATATAAAAGTTGCCAAATACCTGGGATTTAGATCAGGGGCAATAAGTCGGGGTACCATCTGCTTGAAGTAGGTTATCTGGGAGAGAATAAAAAGGGCAAGGTTTAACTTTGACTAACATTCTATAGGGTTTTATTAGCATATTCATAAAACATTTGTTTAGCCCAGTGCAGAGATTTGGCAGTTTTATTCATTTCTAAAAATTTGATGCAGTTGCGCAGATAACAGTGCGCAGATGGTCCACCGAGGAGGAAGCAAGGAGAAGAGTCTCCACTTTATGTAACTGGGTGAGGAGAGAGGAGCGTCAAAATGAGGTCTCCTTCTTCTGCTAAGAACCCGTTGCTATACATAGGCCTCTAAAAAAAAGCCTTATGAGCTTCCCAAAGGGTGGATACCTCAGGCTCCGTTCCCATGTTAAGTTGGATTAATTCTGACAATTGTTCTGACAATACAGCAGATATTGTTGGGTTGCGTAACAAGGATTCAGAGTGGTCTGACCAGGTGATAGGGTTGATTTCAGAGGCGACCACATGTGTTAATATGGGGGTAAACACAAAAAAATAGTCTAATCTAGAATAAAGTGTATGGGGGGGGGGTGAAAAAAAACATATATTGTTTATTAATGGGATGTTTCACCCTCCATGTGTCCAAGAGATTGAGCTCTAATTAATTTGAAGTAAGAGGTGGATAATTTATGTACTCTTTACTGGGGAGAGGTTTGGTTTAATGTTTGCCTATCTTTCAATGGAGACATGGTCATGTTAAAATCACCACCTACAATTGTAAATATTTCAGAAACTCGCTGCAGTGTATCAAAAACTTCAGTAAGAAATTAAACTTGACCTGAGTTGGGTGCATAAATTTTGACCAAAGAAAGAGAACAGGTCATGTACTCACAGTCCAGGAAAATGTATCGTCCCTGATGATCTAAGGTAGAAGACTTAATTCTCATTGGACATGAACACCTAATCAACATTCCCTCTCCAGCTTTTCCAGAAGGGTCAGAAGCAACATAGGAATTTGGGAAGTCTTTAGAAACAAATTTACACGTGCCTCTGGCACGGAAATGCCTTTCCTGGACCATGATCACATCAGCAGACGAGGATTTAAACTCTTTCAAGGCTAACCAACACTTCTGAATAAATTTTAAACCCTTCACATCATATGAAAGTATACGTAATGCCAGGATTCAACATCAAACTTCTATGCATTCGTTATCATAAAGAACATATTAAGGATACCCATGGTGTGGAGCGTAAGAAGGGGTAAATAACAAAGAAATAAACATACATAAAATGAAGATGTATAGAGCTGAACAATGTGTTAGAGTCAAAAAGGAACCTGAAAAAAAAGAATAAACCATACAAAATGCCTGAGAAGCTGCTGCTACTCAGGAAGTCTAGGTCTAGTCCCAAGACCTTGTAGAGGGGCATGGAGACCTTCAACATCAGGCATAGGAGGTCCCCGCTGCTATCTAGGTGACAAAACTGAATAAAAAATGTGTAACCTTAAAGGGGAGAAAAACAGATTGACAAATGTAAGTCATTACTCATACCATGGGTTAAACAAAATTCACATATTTGGGAACTCGCCTTAATCAGAGGGGCGCTCATTACTTTACATTGTAGCAAAGTGTAATTTCTTCAGTGTTGTCACATGAAAAGATATAATAAAATATTTACAAAATGTGAGGGGTGTACTCACTTCTGTGAGCTACTGTATGTGCGTGTGTATGTATATATATATATATATATATTAGGGATGCACCGATACTTGTACCGGTGCTGATACCGAGTTTTTTCATGAGTATTCATACTCGTGAAAATGCTCCTGATACCGTAAACCGATACTTTGCGATGCGAGTTGCGTCATGACAAATTACACCACAAAGATTAGCATGCAATTTGAACAGGAATACGATTCTTGATCAAATAGCATGCAATTTCCCCACTGCTCTTATGTGAACCCAGACTTGTCATAGCCAGAGTTCCCACAGGAGCGGAGCAAGGAACCTCCCTGCAGGGGTCCTATACTGAGCAGAGAGTGGGCATGTGGGGATGTATACTATGGAGGCAGATGCTCCATATTCTCAGCGGTAGGAGAGGAGAGAAAGCCGTGGGCATTTGAAAATCCCCACAGCTTTCTCTCCTCTGCTTGCAGGGATGACAGTTTGGGCTAGAGGACATTTTTTCATTTGATCAGCGCTGTCACATGGATGGTGCTGACCAATCAGATGCCATCTAGCCTGTACTGTCATTGCTGAAAGGAGAAGAGAAAAATCTGCTTCATAGGTCTGGGGATTTGGAATCCCTGTGGCTTTCTTTCCTCTCCTTGCAGCGATATTATGGTGTTTACCAATCAAAAGCCCTCTAGCCCGGACTGTCATCCCTGCAAGGAGAGGAGAGAAAGCGTCAGGAAACCTCCCTGCACCACTCCTGTGTGAACTCCGGCTATGCCAGCTTGGGTTCACACGGGAGCAGTGGGGAAACTGCATGCGATTTGGACATGAATCGCATTCCTGTTCAAATCGCATGCTATTATTTGCGGTGCAATTTGTGTCCATACATTTTGTATTGATGCAAATCCCACCGCACAGTATTGGTAATCTGTATTGGTGAGTACTTGACTGAAAGTATCGGTACTTGTACTCTGCAATCAAAAATTATATATATTGCTCAGAAGGAACGCTTTTTAATCAGAGTATAGCATCAAGTCAATGAAACTCCTGGGATATTGATCTGGTCAGTTAATTAGCAGAAGGCGTTGTTAATCAGTTTCAGCTACTTTGGTGTGAATGAAATTAACAACAGGTGCACTAGATGGGCAACAATGAGACAACCCCCAAAACAAGAATGGTTTTACAGGTGGAGGCCCACTGACATTTTTTTCCCCTACTCATCAATTCTATTGACTATTTTTCACTAGTTTTGCATTTGGCTAGGGTCAGTGTCACTACTGGTAGCATGAGGTGATGCTTGGATCCTACAGAGGTTGCACAGGCAGTTCAACTCCTCCAGATGGCACATCAATAAGTGCCATTGCCAGAAGAGCATCTCAAGAGCATGGAACAGATTCAAGGAGACAGACAGTTCCTCTAGGATAGCTGGGCAGGGTCGTAGAAGGTTCTTAACTTGTCAGCTGGACTGGTATCTGCTCCTTTGTGCAAGGAGGAACAGGATGAGCACTGCCAGAGCCCTACAAAATGACCTCCAGCAGGCCACTGGTGTGAATGTCTCTGTCTCTGACCAAACAATCAGAAACAGACTTCATGAGGGTGGCCTGAGGGCCCATCATCCTCTAGTGGGCACTGTACTCACTGTTCGGCACCACAGAGCTCGATTGGCATTTGCCATTGAACACCGGAATTGTCAGGTCTGCCACTGGTGCCTTGTGCTTTTCACAGATGAGAGCAGGTGCACCCTGAGCACATGTGACGGATGTGAAAGGGTCTGGAGAAGCCGTGGAGAATGTTAAGCTGCCTGTAACATCGTTCAGCATGACCATTTTGGTGGTGGGTCTGTGATGGTCTGAATAGGCATATCCATGAAGGGATGCACAGACCTCTACAGGCTAGACAATGGCACCCCGACTGCCATTAGGTATCGGTATGAAATCCTTGGACCCATTGTCAGACCCTACGCCAGTGCAGTGGGTCCCGGGTTCCTCCTGGCGCACGACAATGACCAGCCTCATGTGGTGAGAGTAATGCAGGCAGTTCCTGGAGGATTAAGGAATGGATACCACTGAATGGCCCCCAAGCTCACCTGACCTAAATCCAATAGAACACCTCTGGGATATCCTGTTTCGGTCCATCCGACGCCACCAGGTTGCACCTCAGACTGTCCAAAAGCTCAGATCTGGGAGGAAATACACCATCCATTGTTTCATTAGGAGCAATCCCCCACATTGCCAGGCATGCATACAAGCACGTGGGGGCCTTACAAACTACTGAGTACCAGTGCAATGAAATTTCAGTAAAATGAACTAGTCTGCTGCATAATTTTTTCACTTTAATTTTCTGGGTGTCATAGAATTCAGTCCTCTGTAGGTTGATAATTTTCATTTACATCAAATGATGGGGCATCCTAACATTCCTAACACATTACCCAGTCCATAACAGTATAGATATCAAGTATGATATTTTTCCCCATTGAGATCTGATGTGTTTTCAAAGTGTTCCTTTTTCGAGCAGTGTGTGTGTGTATAATTATATAACAGTAGTATCCCTCACGTTTCAATTAACTTTCTCAGGGGATAGAGCTGATATGTAAAGAATGCAGGGTTTCAAGCACAGTCAGCCATGTATATTAAAAGTAGTCCATTCAAATAGTGCCCAGACCAGGACTTGAAGAAAGGACCCCAGTGCTGAAAGTGCTATCTACTAAGTCACAGTCACTTCCTTTGTCCACCACCCCACCTTCCTCCTCACAGGCATGCCAAAACTAAAATACTAGCCTTTGTCTTCATCATATCCCAGCTTGAATATTGTATCACCCATGTAAACAGGCAAGTTAAATTCTAAAGCTGAATTCTGCTTCCTAACTCTTCTACCTCAAATCATACTTCACTATGTTGGTCTCTAAGTTGACTTCCAATAACTATTTAAAATTTCATCGCAGTCCTACAGTGCTCTCTTGTCTATACTCAGGATTGAGCTTCAGTAGCTTCAGCAGCAGTCACATGGCTATTTGTTAGATGAATGTTTAAAAAGTGACACTTGGCAGGTTGCTCTGACCATTTCCAAGTATCCTTCAAATGCCTTGACTGATTAATATACTGACTACGTGTGTTCAGTACAAAAGGTGTTGCTGGATGTTGCATTGTAGCACAACAGATTAAATGTTGTGGCTGGCCATTCACTTCATTGGTTTAGATGAACATTTTGATTGTGACCAAACAACCCCTAAAAATAAGAGAGTTACAGTTCATCTATACAAACATGTATACAATAGGTACAATACATTCTGTTCAATCTCTGATCTACCACTGCTTTCCACTCAACTTTCTTATAGAGCAGATATATTCACCACATACAGTACATTGTTTACTTTTTCCTTTTAAATCATCTTTGTGTACATTATTCATTTAGCTTGTATGCTTGTCAGGGAGGGTTGCTCTCTCTTACCATATCTTGTTTTGCTTTTTATTCTTCAGTCTTGTTTAAATATTTTTTGTCATATTGGTACAGCAGAGCTTATGCTGCAGAATGCCCCAGAAGATAACAGCGCTATGTAAGGCCTGGTTCACAGCAGTGTACATTTTGCAGTGCTTTTTGCAATGTGTTTTTATTTTTTAATGCGTGTTTTCAACTTGTTTTTGACACTTTTTTAATGCATTT
The DNA here is from genome assembly GCF_062004578.1 of Staurois parvus. Classification (NCBI taxonomy): domain Eukaryota; kingdom Metazoa; phylum Chordata; class Amphibia; order Anura; family Ranidae; genus Staurois; species Staurois parvus. The sequence continues at coordinate 1,270,501 of NW_028318029.1, read as the reverse complement.
TGCCTGTTGCATTTTGTTTGGGGGAGACACCTTGTTGCTGGGCAGATTCAAAGTGCATCAAAAACGCAGTACTGTGCTTTCTGTAGCATCTCTATTAAAGTCTATTGAACCAAAAATGCAACTTTGTGTTTTAAAAAAGTCCCTGACCCTTTCCAAAAAAGCATAGGTGTAAACGTGTTCCATAGCAAACTATGTTAATTGGACTGAAGTGTGTTTCTGCAAAAAGCACTAAAAAAGGCATTGGTATGAACCAGGCCTAAGTGAATAAAGTTGAGGTTTGGGCTTTTCACTACAATGGAAACAGGTTCAAGAGTCTCAGTCCCTGAGAATGTATGTGCAGATGTTCCCAGAGATTTTTTAAGAACCATAATGCATTGCATGATCTTTAAACTATAGTCAGCATGTTTAAGTCATTTGGGGAATTTTTCCCAATTAGAACCCTCACTATAAAGGGGGAGGGGGCACAGTGCAGCCAGAGGGTCAGTGAATTGGAAGTGGATATTGAAAAAGCACAGAGAAACTTGGCAAGCTGCATAGGGAATGATCAGGGCAGTTAGGAAACTTTATATCTGATTGCTAACTCTTTGGGCAATCAGTCCCTTTGTTGCTTTTTTTTAACATCAGGGGCTTTTTTGTCTTTTTATTTATTTATTTAATTTATTTATTTTTGTGATTATGTCAGTGGGCAAATTGTAGCTGCAGTCCCATTCAAAACATTTTTTATGCTGCAAGGCTTCCCATTGAAAAAAGGTTAATAATGCCTGTATTTTAGGTTAAACTGCTTTTATTTATACTGTTAAAGTAAAAAGTATTTTGGTATTCTAATTTTTTTCTTTTTTTTTATGTTGACACAGCCCTTTCACAGTTTGGAGTACTCAAAGTGGAGCATTCACTTGTTCTTGGAGCTGCATTTTGTAAAGAAAAAAAAACACCTCCTATTATATCATTCACATTTGCTGCACCCCCCATCGCCACAGATAAAATAAAAGTTAGGCATACAACACTTAGTCCTACTGTCCCTTATTAAAACTGTACTGCTGCTGGTCAATGTTTCACTGTAAAGCCGTCTCCTGTAAATGTGGGCCTAGACTTGCTCATTAAATTTGGCCTGCTGCTGGACTTTTATGCCTGTTTTCCTTAATTAAATAGCCAATTTTACACCGCTGTATCTAACCCCTGCTAGATCTGTAGTAAATTTTGGCCTTGCCTTGCTTGTTAAAATAGTATTTCTACTGGTCATTTTTATACAGCCTTGTCACCTGCCTGTACTCTTGTACTTTGTCCATTTTCTGTCATTAAAAATGTCCTACTGCTGGCCAATTTTAAACTTCTGTATCATCTGTATCTGTATCTTGATTCATAGTGAAGGTTTGATAAAAATCAGTCAGCAGCAGGACAGTTTTGCATCAGCAAGAACAGGGACAGCAACCCTGAACTACTGACATATTTCTGCTAAAGCTACCTGGAAAAAAAATGAAATTAATTGGGTTGAGCTGCTGCTGTATATATGCCAGCTAACTGTAAATAAAAATTTGATTCCACATCCAATTATGTGCCACTATTGTATGCTGTTGCTGAGCCTGTTCTTGAAAATCATATAGCGCTCTGAAACTACAAAAACATTGTACATGTGCCCCATGGCACATTTTGAAAGTAGTTTGTGTTAACCCTAAAATGGTCAGTGTTTAGCAGCAAGATTTTACCGCCAAAGACTCAATAGAATTTGCCTCTAAATTCAAATTCACTTTAAGCCAGGAAGTCCAACAATGTAAGGTAAATGTAAGGGTGGAGTGAAGATAACATCATTACACTAACAGAGGCTCTGAAAGAATAGTGGTACAAACCAATTTGGAGCAAGATTATGCCCTGTGTCTGCACATTACCTTTATGCAGTCAGTGCACCTACCAATGTGAGTGTGATTTTATTTAATATTTAATCACATACAGGTGAAACTCGAAAAATTAGAATATCGTGCAAAAGTTCATTTATTTCAGTAATGCAACTTAAAAGGTGAAACTAATATATGAAACTCATTACATGCAAAGCAAGATAGTTCCGTGATTTGTCATAATTGTGATGATTATGGCTGACAGCTCATGAAAACCCCAAATCCACAATCTCAGAAAACTAGAATATTACATGAAACCAATAAAACAAGGATTGTACATAGAACAATATAAGCATGCATATGTACTCAGTACTTGGTTTGGGCTCCTTTTGCAGCAATTACTGCCTCAATGCGGCATGGCATGGAAGCTATCAGCCTGTGGCACTGCTGAGGTGTTATGGAAGACCAGGATGCTTCAATAGCGGCCTTCAGATCTGCATTGTTCGGTCTCATGTCTCTCATCTTTCTCTTGGCAATGCCCCATAGATTCTCTATGGGGTTCAGGTAATGGGGAGTTTGCTGGCCAATCAAGCACAGTAATCCCACGGTCCTTGAACCAGGTTTTGGTGCTTTTGGCAGTTTGGGCAGGTACCAAGTCCTGCTGGAAAATGAAGTCAGCATCCTCCAAAATCTCCTGGTAGATGGCTGCATTGACCATGGACTTAATGAAGCACAGTGGACCAACACCAGCAGATGACATGGCTCCCCAAATCAACACAGACTGTGGAAACTTCACAATGGACTTCAAGCATCTTGCAATGTGTGCCTCTCCATTCTTCCTCCATACTCTGGGTCCTTGGTTTCCAAATGAGATGCAAAATTTGCTCTCATCAGAAAAGAGGACTTTGGACCACTGAGCAACAGACCAGGTCTGTTTTTCTTTAGCCCAGGTAAGATGCTTCTGATGTTGTTTGTTGTTCAGGAGCGGCTTGACAAGAGGAATACGCCATTTGAAGCCCATGTCCAGGATCTGCCTGTGTGTGGTGGCTCTTGATGCACTGACTCGAGCTTCAGTCCACTCCTTGTGAAAGTCCCCAACACTTTTGAATGGCCTTTTCCTGACAATCCTCTCCAGGCTGTGGTCATCCCTGCTGCTTGTGCACCTTTTTCTTCCACACTTTTCCCTTCCACATAACTTTCTATTAATGTGCTTTGATACAGCACTTTGGGAACATCCAACTTCTTTTGCAATTACCTTTTGAGGCTTTCCCTCCTCATAGAGGGTGTCAATGATGGTTTTCTGCACAACTGTCAGGTCAGCAGTCTTTCCCATGATTGTGATTCCTACTGAATCAGACTGAGAGACCATTTAAAGGCTCAGGAACCCTTTACAGGTGTTATGGCTTAGCTGATTAGAGTGGGACACTTTGAGCCTAGAATATTGCACCTTTTCACAATATTCTAACTTTCTGAGATTGTGGATTTGGGGTATTCATGAGCTGTAAGCCATAATCATCACAATTATAACAAATCACGGCTTAAACTATCTTGTTTTGCATGCAATAAGTCTATTTCATATATTAGTTTCACCTTTTTAAGTTGCATTACTGAAATAAATGAACTTTTGCACGATATTCTAATTTTTCAAGTTTCACCTGTATTTTACAGAAAGCACTATGAGGATAGCATATGTTTTGTCTTGAGTGCTATTGTCTGGGGAGTCAGGAGGTCTGTATTGACGTAAAGATTGACAGAGTGCATTTAAATGAACTGTAGAACTTTTTAAAGAAAAGGTCTCACTTGAAAAGTGAGACAAATTTGTGATGATACACAAGGTGGAGGAGAAGGGGAATTCCTCTAAAGGAGGGATGGTTTGAAGTGAACAAAGAAGAGTTACCAAAAATGGACTTAAGTGTTTATAAATTGGTGAACTTTTGGAAACTAATATGTGCAATTTTTGTTTTTAACGGTGGAAACATTTTAAAATGGTTTTAAAATTATTTTTTTTACCTTAATGCATTCCCTGTATTAAGGTAAGAAAAACCTCCCCAATATTTGCCCCCCCCCATCCCTGAACACTTACCTGACTCCTCTCACCACTCCACCACTGTCCCATCTGCAGCACTACTTCTGCACTTCCTGGTCTCACAGGAAACACAGGCATCAGCAGCAGCTATAAGCGCCTGCTGTTGTCAGTCATATCCTGTGAGGAGGAAACTGGGGTGTGTGGCCAAGCCAGATTGTGTGTGTCTATGGAAGCACGCTTAGGAGTGGGGCCATGCTTAGGGGCCTCAGACAAGAGCAGGAGTGAAGAGCACTGGTAGGGGACCCCAGACGAGGAGGAGGGGGACCACTCTGTGCAATGCTGTTTAGAACCACTTTAATGTTTATACACACATTCAGCATTTGGGCCTTTTGTATAGTAATTTTTTAGTAAACGTTTATGTGGAATAAGGTAATTGTATATAAGATTTATATGATTGGTTGGACGTAGAGTAGATAGTACTACACTTTTATTGGCAATATATAATAATAATAATAATAATAATAATAATAATAATAAAACAACCCAACTAAAGAAAATCTTTTTTTTTTTTGCTGCCTTTTTCTTGGGGTTATTTAGGGCACTGATTCAGAAAATTGCATGGGCTAGACTGCATCAGCTGTAGTTTCTTAGATATGACTGAATTTATAAAATTTTTAGTCAAGTTTTGAAAAGATCTTGGTGATCAACTTATTATTCTTTTTACCTAGTTTGTGTTTTTTGGCACAAGTCAGCAGATATAGTAGGAGTGTTTTATATACTTCCAATTATAATTTTACATCAGAAACATTGGATTCTAAAGTGTACGTTATTAACTGTATTATAGTTAAGACCATATAGGAGATGTGTGTGTATTGCTACTTATATCGTTTTCACTTTTGCAGATCCAGCACCATAGAGGATATAGCTACTTTTTTATGTGTGTTCTTTCATGCTACAGGGAGTTTAAATAAAACACTACATTAAAATATCTTAATTTTTGAAGGGCGCCCAGAGTGAAGAGTGGTATATGGCATTCATTCTGTATCTCAAAAAGTAGAGCTGATAGGGAAAAATTGGAATTGACAGGTCAAGAATACTGAGGAACAGGTCTAAAATTCGAGATACCAAAATGTGCATCTGCCTGTGTAATATATTGTAGATATTTTGGGTTATTCATGGATAACGAATCATCATAGTAGAGGAAAAATGTAATATATTTTTATTAATGTGACATAATCCAGCATGCTTTTGTGGTTTAATTTTATTTACTTTTTATGCAACCAGGTGTTTGAAATAGCAGAAGTGGTGGATCAGATGTCTCCATGGGGAATGTTGAGGATTCCACGCCCGCTGATAATGATTCGAGCCTTCCGCATTTATTTCCGATTTGAGTTGCCAAGATCAAGGATAACAAATATTTTAAAGTATGATTTTCCTACTTCACTTTAGTAAATAAAGTACATTCTAAGATGTGATCAACTAACCTGTATGAAGCAACTTTACTTTGTGTTACCAGCCGCAGGCATATAGAATGCAGCCAAACACTCAACACTGAATAAAACACATATCATAAAGCACACTGTGTTTTCCATCATGGAGTCAACTGTTTGCACGAAGTATCCAAGTAACATGAGTAAACCTCAAAAATATAAGTCATGCCAGAGCAAAAAAAATGACATGCCAGTGTTAGGTTAGTTTGTACATTTTTCTCATATCAAGTTCAGAAGAGTTGAGAATTTCAAATAACATGTTCCAGAAATACTTTCTTATAAGATTTTGTTCCTCAAAAGTAAACCTGTCACTTCTCAGATTGCTTATTAAATTTCCCTAAAATTACTTAAAGGTCTGAGATTTAATTTCCTGATTTGCATTCAGCTAATTAAGATGTAAAACTGCCTTAAGATACATCCTAGCTAATTACCATATGAGACTGTACTCTCAGTGGTGATACAACTATTTGATAGATTGTTCAGTATAAATTATTATTCATTTTTTTTTGGGGGGGGGATAACTTTTATGTTACATTACATTTAATATTTAGCATTGAGGTAATATGTTAACTGTGTATGTATTGGTTTTTGTTCATATACATTGGCATCTAAAATTTCCATTGTTCGGAGTGCATAGATGGTAGAAAGAAAAATCCTTAAATACGTTTTTTAACATTTCTTTTTAACTCCCTAGGGGACCAAGTACATATAGTATATGAAGGAGTGACCAGTGTTTTTGGGCCATGTTATACACAGCACAGGTCCTGATCATTCATTTTTAAAAGTGAAGCTCATAAAGCACTGCAGTGCTGTGTGATTCATTGGCCGGGCTGTGCATGTATAAAAGCAGTTGCTGATAGACACACAGAGCAACAGCACTAAGTAATCTGTGTTTATTGTGAATAAGTGATCAGAGTCAAAGCTCTGTGAGATTTTTTACTATTATCAATGAACAAGCACTGCTAACTGTACCTTCATAATAGTGACAAATCACTTGGATTAGAGAGGGGATAAGGCTCTGTGCTGGCTGTAACTCCCCCACAGAAAAGCCCATAATTTGGGTTTCAAAAGGGGGTGGAGATGCACCCAGCATTAGGAGATGTGTGTGAGACAACAGGGCCACCAATTAGAAAGACACCAAGTGGTATTTGCACATGGCTTACTGGAGAGTTGCATAACAATTTAAAAATGATAGTTCTCCTTTAAGGGGTACCTTTTGGACAAAGCCATGTAATTGAGATGGGCAGGTATTAATTAGCCTAACACCCGATGGAGTAAATAGAGAGGTACTTTATTGCAAAATTAGGTCTGAGAACACAGTCCCATCTTAACTGGTACAGCAAGACAGTATCAACTAGCAAGTCAATATGTGCTGCAAACAGGTATAATATTTACTGTATATATGACCATGTGCTATGTTGAACATTCCACACGGTCCATCCTATCAGTTAAGCAATCCCCTTAATAAGCTGGTTATAAATAAGTCCCAACAATCCAAAAGTTTTAAATCCCAAACTCCCAGTTCACTAGGTCCCCTAAATTAACAATATTATCGGCAGCAGTAATAGTAAAAGTGCTGTTCACAGTAACAAATATCCCTTTATAATCCATGGCTGATATCCTTAATTGTGACCCTGTTTTCTGTTCAGTGCAGGAAAAAATGTTGCTTCTTTTGGGGTCCTTACCATTCAGTCCTGCAGCAGGTTTTCTCTCCAATTCACACAGCAGCAGCATTCTTCCATCCAGCACCCATGAGGATCTCTCCCATTCTCCCTAAAGGCTTGGGGCCAAGCATCCCATCCCCCTTTATGAACAATATAGTTTCCAGGGCTTTCTATCTGGAAACTTCCCTTGCTGAGACCATTGTTGTTCTCTTCATCAACATGTTGCCTTCCCTCACCCATAATACAAATTAGATTCCAGCATCTTCTTTTCTGGAAACTTTACTGCTGGAAAGTTCTTTTCTAGGATATTTCATCCTCTTCCATCCTCTCCCAAAGACCCTGCCCAGTTAGTCATATGAGCGATTTTAGATGTTTAGGTGTTTTAAGTAAATGCTGCAAAGAAATAAGCCCATAGTATAATGTACACTACCCATACCAAACAAACAGTAGTAACTGGAAGTAGGCCAGTTCAAGATATTTATGTATTGGTTACGTCAGTTTGCTCTTAGTGCTTTACTCACTAAACTGTTTTAGTGAATAAACCCAGTTGTCTATTACCTTTGCTGAACTATAAAATAAAAAAAATATAAGGTGAGATCAACATACATTTTTTTATGAGAATTTCTATTTCTCCCTTGAGCAATGTCCACTTGGTTACAGTATTTTGCTTTCAGTAAATTTGTATTGAAAAGTTTAAAAGAACACAGCTTGTGTACAGTATTTGCCTCATTCTCATGTGATGAAACAAGAGCTATCCTGTATAATCTAAAGAAAGATGGCAGTTACAGTAAAATGTTGTAGAAGATTCTTGCACGCTTTTAGCTTTACACCCAGAAGAGGCATGCTTCATTTCTGTTTTTGTTCTCCTTATCAATATTCTTATCCACCACTCCCCCTCCCCTTTTTGGAGCTCTTTTAAATGTTGGTCTGTTTGTGTGTTGCCTGCTCTTACCCAGTTCTCTTATCCAACTTTGCTTTTTAATGCCTCTTTTCCTCTGCTCTGCAAGGATTCTTCTCTTCTCAATCACTCTCCTAAACTGTTCCCTTTCTTCAGTCTGTCAATTAGCATAATTTCTCTCCCTCCATTTTACCATCACTATGCTTCTTCTTTTCAGTCTCTTCTCTTCTGACCGTGTTTTCTTAATACTCTCTCTTCTGTATCCTCTACTTCTGCTTCTCCCAGATATTTCCTCAATGCTTCCATTTCTGCACTCACAAATTTAGAGCCACTGCATGGAACATCCCTGCCCCTTTTATCTTACTGTCTCTGCTGTCCTTTTTGTGCTAATGTTTTTTTTAAGACCCTGCATTCACTATATCTGGTCTCCCACAGTACACAGAACATGGAAATGCAATTATTTAAAAAAATATAAACTGATAAATACCTTGTCTCATCAGCAGTGTATAGCAGTCTTGTGACTTCTATCAGTGTTTGGCCGAGCACTGGTTAATCTTGTAGGAGGAGTTTTCATTCTCCTCTGACTGTCCTATGAGGCTGCATGACCCCTGACCCTCTGTCTGGACAGTGCTGATTGGCCCTGTGCAGATCACAGTCACCCTCCCAAAGAGAAAAAAACTCTTTAGCAGTAAACACCAAACTGAGCATGTGCATAGTGTCTCCTAGGGCTCTGTACTATCAGCAGATGGATTGGGGACAGTAGAAGGGGAGGGTCAGAGAACATGGGCTCAAACAGCCATTTTACACAATGCAGAGGATTAACCCCTTAGGTTCCCCAGCGAGTATAACAAGCATGCTTTACTGCATATACAGACTGATTTTACTGTTGTGGGTTTAGTAACACTTTAAGGGTCTCTATTCTGTGCTCTTTGTTCCTTCCCAAAACTCTGCCAAAACTCAGTGAAGGTACACTGTGGTGCCCATGTATTGGAGTCATCCTTGGCATTTACACTTAACAGGCAGTTAGATTTTATTGTACTAAAATTAGGAAGTTGAATTGGTACAGGCCAAAAGAATTTACTACTGTGGTCAGTTTTACACTGTATTAATAAAAAAATGACTTGTAAAAATGTAAAGTCTGCATACTTATTTTATTACAGGCGCTCAGGGGAACAAATCTGGAGTGTCTCCATATTTTTGTTATTTTTTCTTCTCCTCTATGGAATTCTCGGAGTTCAGATGTTTGGAACTTTCACTTATCATTGTGTTACAAATGACACACAGCCAGGGTAAGTGATGTGGTTCCTGTTTTTACTCATACCCTAAAATGATTTGTGTTCATCATTTTTGTATTCCAACAATAACTGCTATTGAGGAAAAGCATTTTAATAGTGTGTTTCCACACATTAATATCAATGATGCTTGAAGCATAACTTTATAAGCCAGATTACAATAGTAAGGTACTTTTAGACCTGAAGACAATTATTACATTTCACTTCTGTAAGTAAAACAAAAAGGATTATTTTTTGTCTTTTGGTTTTCTGATATAAAAAGGTTTCTAGAATAAATTTTATACAGGTTTTATAGTCCATATTTTTCCAAGAGAAGAATGTGATTTGAAATGAACCTTTTCATTGCCATTGTTCTGCTCATTGAACCAGAATTGAGGTTTTGATGTGCAGCAACAAAACACATGACATGACAAGCACTTCAAGTTCTTTAAATCTACTGTATGTATGTTTTTTAAAATATAGATCCATTAAAATTACAAGGTGGGTTCTAAATCTTCTAAAAACAGTACATCCACTTCAAGACCGCTTGTGTATATATACGTATGTATATACTGTATATGTATGTATACGTTGCGGTTTTGAAGTGGTTTACCTGGGTTATGGCGGCAGCAGTATGCAATAACCCCAGTATTAATATTTTTTGCAGCCACTGCTCTTTCCAAGAAAAGTGATCAGAGTGGATGATTAGCTGCTGGGTCACTTGCAGAAGTGGAGGGAGGGTTGACCCCCCCCCCCCTGCCTCTTTCCAGTGGTTATTGAGCTTACCTATCTCATTGGGAAGCATGGGAACTGATCTGGCAGTTGCAGTAGCTGGTCATAGAGGTTAGCAGAGACCAGATTGCCTCTATGAGCTAGGAGGTCAGAAGCATGACATAACTTTCAGTTTAAGGCAGTTGAGGACCTGTCATACTTTATTGTTTTCACAAGGGATGTTTACATTTCTTGTGATAGAAATAAAAGTGAAAAAAAATTATGGGCAGTGTAAAATAAAAATAATAAAATAATTATAAAATGCGAGAGCAATAATTCTAGTTCTATACCTCCTTTGTAACTCTACACTGGTAACCCTTGAAATTTTAAAATGCTGTCTATAGAGATTTTAAAGTACAGTATCTTAGATTGGCGTCATTCCACAAGCGCGTGCAATTTTAAAATGTGAAATATTAGGTATGGATTTACTCGGCATGACATCATCTTTCATATTTTACCAAAAATATGGGTTATATATTGTGTTTTTTTGTTTTTCTTTTTAATGAATTAAAGTGCAAAAAATTGCATTTGAAAAACCACTGCGCAAATTCTGCATTTTTCCCTTTGAATATAATAAAAAGTAAAATATTGTTAAGTTACTATTGCGAACTAATCAAAAACAAAGACAAATGAAACTGCAAATATGTGGTGGACATTAAACAGCATGACAAACCTAATGGGTTCAGGAATGACCAATGGATGCAAATCATACTGTATATGGTTCATATATGTACAGGATGCGATTGAATAAGTGTGTTTCTTATGTGTGTATGCAAATTGATTAGGTCAAAGTATATGTACAGCCAAAATTATTTTTTATATATTGGATTGAGTGGGTAAGGGTTAGAATGCCTGTCAGATTTTTACTGCTATACAGGGCTCCTCACTTAGTATTCTCCTGACAACAGTTTGACCAGACAGGAAGTGAAGAAAAATCTCTAACCGGTACACAGACAGAAATAAAAATTGACGGGTATTCAAACCTTTCCCTAGTTAACTGAAAAAAGGTATTGTTTGTGTTGCTGTTGCAGACTTTGCCTCACTTCCTGTTTGGTAAAACCATGGTCACCTTGACAGTAAGAAAGGAGAAATACTTCTTCACTTAATCCAAAAATAAAATAAAAAACATTAACTAGACATATACTTTGAAGGACAATAATGTCATTGTAAAATTGTTGTTTAATCAATTTCCTCACCCCCCTGATGGCTGCCCACAAAAATATAGCTTACTAAAGTTTATATACCCCTGTAAGAAGCTTGTGCCTTCTATTTTGAAGTTTTGCAGGCGAATCAGATGTTAGAATTTAATTGTGGACAATACAAGGTGCCTGCCTTTGGTTGTATTGTTAGTTTTGATCTCCATCCTAAAGCAGAACTCCAAGAAGTGCAGCAGTTTGAAAAAATGTGTTGGTTTATAAGTGGTTTAGTCCAATGACGTGTATGCTACCTCATGAACTAATCTTTTTTTGTTTACTTTTTACATTTTTTCTGAGTGCTGGGAATACATATATACTTTCAGTGGTCTGACAAGATCTATGTACTCTGTTACACAATAGCTGTCCAGCTCTCTGCTCCCCATAGCTGTCCATTCACAGAATACTATGCGTTTGTTTTTATTTTATACACCCATTTGTGCCATTGTGCACAATGAAGAATTCAAAACCAAGTCCGTGATGAGCATTAGTAAGACATTTGAGTTCAGTCCCTATATCAGTTGCAAACTGTTGCAGGATGTGATTGCAGATGGCTACCAACGAAGCATGTGTGAAGAGTTTCTGGAGCCTGTGTTCCCTGAATGATTCAGGAGGAAACAAAGGCTCAAGATGAGCACCTTAACACTGGCTCAAATCTTTTATAAATGGCTAACTCATGATGCAAACCATGGAAGCAATAATGTAGGCAGAAAGGACAATTAGAAACAGCTGCAAGCAAAGGGGCTTATAAACCTGGTGTAAGTGATCATGAATTATTTGCAGCATAAAGAGACCGTCAAAGAACAAGAGAATTGTCACATTTGATCCAAGTTAATAATGATTTTTATGTGTGAATGAAGAAAGGTCCGTGTATTGTAGGTCATCCTTTTTATAATGTAATTTTTCTTGTGTTGGCATACCATTCCACATAAGTGAAGGATTTCTTTTCAGAAGCCAAAAAGTTGATATCAATGATGGCTTGCCACCTATAAGCAAAATGTTTAGAAGATGTCTGATTTATGTACAGTAGCTCCATATCCAACCTTTGCCTGTATAAGAGTCTTGGATCTTTTTTGATCTCCGTAATGGTAGATAAAGAAGTTGTTCAAAAAATGTTTGAGTGCTCATTCACATCGGGACGTGGTGAGGAAAACCTGTGCTACGTTTCCCAAACCGTGTTCAAAACACACTAGTTTTGCGATCTGCTGCAGGTGTCACTACAATCTTAATGACACCCCAAATGCAGAGTGCAAATGCAGTGTGTTTGCCTGCACCAGATTGCATGATACCACAGTACCATGTGAACCATTGCTGGGCATTTTTAAAAAGTAGTGCATTCACTACTTTTTGTTGCTATCCTATGCAATTTTGGCCAATTCAAATGAATAGGCTGAAAATTGCACCACACTGCATTGCACAGGAATTGAACAGGAAGTGGACCGCCTTCCTGTTTGAATAGGCCCCCGGTCACATTGGGTACGACTTGGCATGCGATTTGCAAATCGTATGCCAAGTCGCACCCTATTGTCCACTATTTGAGTGGTCATATCGGTGCGGTTCCGATTTCTAAAAGTAGAGCATGCACTACATTTGTTGCGATTTTCATAGACATCTGTGTCAGATGTCTTGCAAATCGTGATGAAATCGGCAGGTCACCCAATTTTGAAATCATGCAACTTCACGGTAATGCAGGCCATAGACGGAGAAATCCAGCCAGTTTTTTTTAAAAAAAAACGAAAAATCGGTCGTTCAATCAGCCGACATTACCACTATTGGTAAAAAAAGGTCCGCTGATTTTCATCCCATCTACGGCCGGCAATTATATAGAATATATGCAGAAGAAGAAATAGAATATGCAGAAGAAGAAGAAATAGAATATGAAGAAGAAGAAGAAATAGAATACGAATAAAAAGAAGAAATAGAATATGCAGAAGAAGAAAACGTTGCAACATTGTATCTATTTGTATCCATTTCAGATACAGATGTTTCTATTCGGATACAAATAGATACAATGTTGCCATACTTTTAAATGTCAAATATAATATCAGACTGAAATTCATTTTTCTTCTCCTTCTTCATATTCTATTTCTTCTTTTTCTACTTCTTCATATTCTATTTCTTCTTTCCTTCTTCTTCTTCATATTCTATTTCTTCTTTTTCTCTTCTTCATATTCTATTTCTTCTTTTCATTCATATTCTATTTTTTTCCTTTTCTTCTTTTCCTTCTTCTTTCATGTCACTGCTCATGCGCATTTTTAAATATAGGAAAAATATCAACAAATTTGTCCATCATTGCCGCGAAAATCGGCAGAACGACAAATTTGGCTGATTATTTTCCAGCAGGACCGATAAGGTCAAAAATCACGAAAAACGGCCGACCGATAACCGCACTAACGATCCGAAAATCGGCTGATTTTTTTTTTTCGATCGATTTTTGGTCGTTTTTCATCTCATCTATGGCCTGCATAAGTCGCACAATTTCAAAATCGGCTTTGATGTGACCTGGGTGTAAGGTGTGAATCAGCTCTAAAAGTAACAGCATTTGTATGCAAAGTAGGAACTACTGTAATTTCATTGATGTCAGAAAGCAAAATGACTTTCATTGTGCTAGTGTTTTTGTTACATAAAAAGCACAAGAAAGTATATGAACCTTACAGTGGTAGGTCTATGATAACAATTAAAATGACAGCAGCTGTAAGGGCTCATGTACACAGGGCGTTTGAAAACTCTTCTGAACGATGGAAACTGACTGCTAGAAAACGTAGGTTAAGAAACGTCAGTTTAGCTGAGTTTGCATACCGCATTTAGAAGCGTTTGCATTTAGAAGCGTTTTTAAAAGATAACCTCAGGAGACCTTCCAAAATGCCCAGAATGCACTGAAAAATAGTAAATAATTAACTATTTCAGACATTTTGAGAGAAATAGAGCAGAAGCAGAGAGAGCAGTATGTGTTGAGATTACTTATCTTTTCTGGTTGTATTCACTATGGATCCCATCATGAACATAATACAGCAAGTTCCACCATTTTTTCCTTCACGCGAAACCTGGAATTGACTGTGCTGGTGTACTAGGTCCATTTGAATACAAAATGCTTTGCATGCATTTCTGATGATGAAAAAAGGCTCTGGACAGCATCTGAATATGGAACAGTTAAAAAAAACGCTTCTAAACACATATGCTTCTAAATGTGGTCAACCGCATTTACAAGTGTTTACACACATTTACAAGAGTGTACACACGTTTACAAGCGTTTGACGTTTTAAACACTGGTAAAATCTACTCCTGAACACAAGTTTGGTGGTTAAAAATAATGACTGTAAACTCAACTGCCTGTAAATGACTGTAAATGAAGATGTGTACATGAACATATAGGAAAACATTAGGGAGAGTTCAGGGACTGCTGAAAAAAATGCTGAGCAGCTCCTGAATGTCAGTTTAGCAGCTGCAGTGTACATGAGCCCTAATGCATCTACAGCATGTTTCTTTGTATCTACAATGTAGAGCAGATTTTAAAAGTGAGCATATTTCTTGAGACACCAAATAAACCTTTCAGTGCATACTTTTTAGTAAAGAGACATATGTTTTCTGTCTCATGTTATGTGGCTGTAATATGATTTGAAAATCCATTGAAGATATAAAAAAAAAGCCACATGGATTAAGCTGAACACAAGTGACTACAAGATATGACTCAAAAGTTTTATGTGTGTTCTGTGGAGTACTTCCCAATGACCAATATTTGCTTGTACCCAGCAAGAGCTCACAGTGTGTCTGTATTTACACAGTTGAGAAGAGAAATTCAGAGAATTACTTTGGAAGTGTACACTGAAGCTTCCTGTTGTGTACAGTATGATGTATTTGAAAGTATTACTAAGCAATCGAACAGCAGCTGGAAAATGAAGTGATCCAGCAGTCATGTAGTAATGATTGTTCCCCAGCTGTACAAATTATCATGGATGGTTTGAATAAGCAGCCTGCCATAACAAGTGAAGCATTTTACTTTCTTTAAAACATTAGTTTTACCTAGTTTATTAAGATATGGTTGTAAGAAAAAAAACTGAAAATCATATCTCGGGCATTTTTAATTTTTATTATCATTGTATTTGATAAGGGTACTGATGTCTAAAAAAAAAACATACTGGCAGTTAAAAGATAAATATCGGTAGGGCTGATGCTAGGAACTGAAGTCATCACATTTTACTACATTGTAATACCAGCTATATTAGTCAAGGACACAGATCACACTTACACTGGAAACGTGTTTTGTACTGTTAAAATTAAGCCATAAAATAATTATCTAGTTTCCCTGTGAACACTGCTTCATCCTTTCCTGATGCTATGTTCTGTCATTTATGTATCATGACAGGAAGTGGGCTTTGGCACTGGTTGGTTACAGGGCTTATTATCAACTGGGTGTTGACTGTGTGTAAAGGCTGTGTGCAGTTTTGGCTTGGGGTACCTTATGGACTTGGCTCTATAAAGATTTCTCTCATACTGTATCATGCAAAAGGACAAAACAAGAAGGGCTCCCATAGCATAACTCCACTTTATTAAATCACACATACAATTGGTTTACACTCCTTTAGAAAATGCAATGAAAGAGTTGAGATCATCGAAACTAGAAGTGCTGCGTGAAACCGGAGGAGTTACGCTATGGGGGCCCCTCTTGTTTCGTCATTTTGCATTATGTAAAAGACATCTTTATAGAGTCAAGTCCATAAGGTGGAAGAGTGGTGGACAGCAACAGCAAAGGGTATAACTAGGGAGTCCAGATGTGCCAGTGGTAATGGCAAAACAAGAGCTTTTGACTCTTGATACTTTAGCACAAAGTCCATAGATCCAAATCCATACATGTGGAAGAGTGCACTGTTGCACCAGTACAGGTGTATAGAAGAATGCACAAGATTTTTTGACACTAGCACTATAGAGACATTAGTATTTGATGTGTGTGTATGTATATGTGTATATATATATATATATATATATATATATATATATATATATATATATATATATATATATATATATATATATATTTATTTATTTATTTTTTTATATAGGTGTATTTTAAATGATCGAGAATATCAACCAAAAATCCAGAAAAAAAACACATTATACATATGTTATAAATTGAGTTGCAATTCAGTGAGTAAAATAAGTATTTGATCCCCTACCAACCAACAATTATTCTGGCTCCCACAGACTGGCTATGTGATCATATGGTACACAGATTAGTCCTGTCAATTTAAGGTGCTTCTAACGTCAACTCATTATTGTATAACAGACATCTGTCCACAGAATATTTTTTCCATTCACCATCATGGGCAAGACAAAAGATCTGTCAAAGGATGTCAGGGACAAGATTGTAGACATGCACAAGGCTGGAATAGGACAAGACCATCAGCTTGGTGAGAAGGATACAACTGTTAGAGCGATTATTCGCAAATGGAAGCAATACATAATAACCACCAACTGACCTCTGTCTGGAGCTCCATGCAAGATTTCGCCTCGTGGGGTAAGGATGATCATGAGAAAAGTGAGGGATCAACCCAGAGCTACATGGGAGGAGCTTGTGAATGATCTCAAGGCAGTTGGGACCACAGTCACCAAACAAACCAATGGTAACCCAATACACCACTATGGATTAAAGTCCTGCAATGCACACAAGGTCCCCCTCCTCAAGAGAGCACATGTACAGGCCCGCCTGAAGTTCGCAAATGAACATCTAAATGATTCAGAGAAGGATTGGGAAAAAGTGATGTGGTCATATGAGACAAAAATTTTAGCTCATTGGCATTAGCTCGACTCGCCGTGTTTGGAGGAAGAAAAATGCTGACTAAGATCCTAAGAACACCATCTCTACAGTCAAGCACAGAGGTGGAAACATTATGCTTTGGGGCTGTTTCTTTTCTAAAGGAACAGGCCGACTTTGCCGCATTGAGGGGTCAATGGATGGGGCCATGTATTGTAAAATCTTGGATGAGAACCTTCTTCCCTCAGCCAGAACACTGAAAATGGGTCGTGGATGTGTTTTCCAGCATGACAATGACCCAAAACATACCACCAAGGCAACAAAGGAGTGGCTCAAGAAGAAGCACAATAAAGTCATGGAGTGGCTTAGCCAATCTCCAGATCTTAATCCTATAGAAAATTTATGGAGGGAGCTAAAACTTTAAGTTGCCAAGTGACAGTCAAGAAACCTTAAGGATTTAGAGAAGATCTGTATAGAAGAGTGGACCAAAATCTCTCCTGAGATGTGTGCAAACGTCTTACCTCTGTGCTTGCCAACAAGGGTTTCTCCACAAAGTAGTAAATCATGTTTTGCTTGGGGATCAAAAACTTAGTTTAATCACTGAGCTGCAACTCAGTTTATAACATTTGTATCATGTGTTTATTCTGGATTTTTGGTTGATATTCTGTCTATCATTTAAAAGCACTTATGATAAAAAAAAATATAGACCCTTAATTTCTTTGTAAATGGGCAAACTTACAAAATCTGCATTAGATCAAATAATTATTTTCCCCACTGTATATTTAGATTTGCAATTTTAATTTGATTTATTCACTTATTTGGTCACATATAAGGGTTGTGTGACATAGCACATGTTAGCATTAATTTCATTAGGTTATTTCTGAAAATGGGTCACATGACCTTCATATCGCATGCAAAATCCTGAGGTAAATTGACCTCAAGGTCTCTTCAACTTTCGTAACGTTAATCTAACCATCCAAATATTTGTTGCATGCGTGTGTGAAGAGCTGCAAAATGTATAAACATCTTCTAATGCACATCACTGGATCAAGTTGGGGCTTAGGTGAGTATTCGGGGACGCTGGTAGAATGCATGAAGGTAACAAATCTTGAGTCTTCACAACCACTTTAACCTAGTACCATAAAATGAAACTTACAAATAATAAAAATGTATATTGATCGATTTTCAAATGAATTAAAATTAATGTAAAATTCCTTTTTATATTATCTATCTATCTATCTAGAAAGAAATGCAGGTCTATATCGATATTAAAGCGGAGTTACAAAAAATTGTCAGCAGCTACAAAAACTGTTTTTAACTTTTAAAATACAGCCACTTACCTGTCCCTCAGTCCAATGGTGTCATCACCACCGCTGGTTTCACTGGCAGTCTTCTCTCCCTGGCACTGGCATCTTTAGTGTGAGCACCCAGCTGTGACAGCTTGCGGCTTCACAGCCGGGTGCCCACTGAACATGTGCGAGAAGTGCTGCACTTTGTGAATGGCCTCGTAGTCTTCTGGGACCTGTCACATGTCCCAGAAGACTATGGGGAGGGAGGGGGGAGAACAACTTCCACTTCCGATCGCCAAGCAACCTCAGTCGGAGTGGGAGCGGGAACCTGTCAAATTCGGGTACCCGCTCCCCAAAGGTGCCAATCCTTAATGGGGAGTGGGGGACAAAGTATTAAAGCAAACCTTCCCCTTTTGGGTGGAGCTCCGCTTTAAGCCCTATAGGTGTGAGAGTATTTAACCTATAATCCAACAACATTGTGTCTTTTTCCTTCACTTCCATGAATGACAAAATACAGTGCTCTTACCACACTGGTGTCAAATTGAACTCCCCAGAACAGTGGACTCTTTTAGGTTTAAAGCGAAATGGCACTTTTTCAGGCAGATCTTCCCTCTCTCCAGCTTCTCCTTATTCACTGTTCTTAAGCCCTGTGTCTCAAGCGATGCATGAAAAAATAAAATCACAAATGTTCACATAATCTAAAAATAATAGAACTAATTGCATTTATTAAAACAAAATCATTCCACTCACATAGACTGATGCCTATATCAGTTGTATCAGATGTAGCCATATCTCCACGTACACAAAGAACCCAGAGTTGCTGAATATCAGCGAAACCTACAGGCACTGTTGTGTATCACTTGCTGATCCCAGATCTCCTCTCTGCACCGCACAGCCAAGTTGTGATTGGTGCATGTTTCTGACCCTAGGAACATGCTCAAAAATATAGAGATCTCCTGAGCAAATACTGTTTTAAAAGCCATACTTTCCTTTTGGCTATTAACCCTTTGAAGCACTTATTTAATATATTAAAAGGATAGTCTGTCCTCACCAAAAGTTCTGCATACATCATATACTGTATATACAGTGTGTGTGTGTATAGTTTCCTGGCTGTCCTCCCGTCAGCACACCTTGGGTTAACTCCTCCTCTTGACCCACCTTTTCCTAGCTTATAAAAAAGAGGCTCTCCTTTCTTCACACTTTCTTCTTTATACCTAAACAGCATAGTTTTTAGTGGCTGTTGCAGTGGTTCTCTCACCCATTTTGGCTCCTTCTCTCCCTGCTCCACACTCCTCACCTTGGAAACTTCACTGGTGGCTCTCCTGAGTCCCTGGTGCTGACATCACAGGGGTGGGGCACTGCAGCAGAGCAGCTACACATTGCCTAGCAATGTGTGAAGCCAAAAACTGGAAATGGGTGCGGCGGCAGCACTGAACGCCAAGACTGCTGCTGGGGAGGAAACCGGTAAGCCTTTCACGCGGATCTGTGTTGCCCAGCAGCTGCTCCCCTGTTTCCTGACTCAGCTCACCTTTCCTTTCTCTTCTCAGCCTCTGTGGGTAATCAGGAGCTCCCTCTGCTTCCACCCTGGAGCAAGTCTGCTAAAACTAGCAGATAAGATGGCAACCAATTTATAGGGGCAGTGCAAAAAAAAAAGAGAGGTCTTTCTCTTCTATGTTTCTGTCTTTGTTTCTTTCTATTTTTTTCATAGCTGTGAGCATGCCACAGCCACAGGAGGCATGAAGATCTGTGGAAAGGTAGGAGGAGACTACAAGGGACTTGGTCGCAAAAGAATGCTGTACACAGGTCTAATGTGTTGCTTGGTCTTTTAAGGAGGTGAAGCTCTAAGAAAAGACAATCACATAAAGGAAAGTCCCACCATTTCTCAATATCTGCATGCTCCAACCCCACTCCAGCAGGAGAAGCCACTCTCCCACTATGCCACGCAGCAGTAAATCTTCTGCCACAGCGCAAGAAAAGACTAGACGACCCTCGGAGGGTCTATGTTGGGCTTGTGCGGCCCCCTCCACTCCTGGAAAGCTGTTATGTGTCAAATGCATTAAAGATGCAGCCACAGATCAGGAAGATCAGGAAGCGGAAGGTGCTCAGAGAAAAAGACTACATCCATTAGGCTGTGGCTAAGAGTATACAGTTAGTGACAGGGGTGAGTGGCTCCAAAAATGAACCCAAACCTAAGAGCCCACCAGAGCAATGGCAAAGTCCACCCTTGGTTCTAGATTCCTCTTCTGGATCATCATCGGATTTGGAGGATATTCCCGAGCATCTATTTGAGTTTCACTTCATTGATCCATATATTATGGCTGGAAAGGAGGCCATAGGCTGGCAAGGAGATACTCAACCTACAGAAAAGATTAAACGGTATTTCCCAAATTTAAAGAAACAAGGTGCCTCTTTCCCGATCATGACAGAGATTTGACAATTTATTGAGAAGGAATGAGGGAAGCCAGAAAGAAAGGCAAGAATCCAAAATTGATTTGCAAAACTATACCCTCCAAGCCTTCTGAGTCCGCCTTTTGGGAGACAGCCCCAAGGATAGATGCACCCCTGCAATGCCTAGCAAGACACATTTCCCTGCTGCTGGAAGACTCTACTACCTTTAGAGACCCAATGGACAGGCGAGCAGATGCTGACCTTAAGAAGATCTACTTGGTTGCTGGAACAGCCTGTCATCCAACTATAGCCCTCACCTCCATCTCTAGGGCCTTGAAGGTATGGGTCAGAAATGTAGAGATGGCACTGAAATCAAGGGTAGAAACAACTACCTGCTCTGGAGGATCTCAACTTGACGGCCATTTTTCTAGCAGAATCATCCACAGACCTAGTGAAACTGCTGGCTAGACTGATGGTGCATTCTGTAACAGTGAAAAGGGCCCTTAGGCTCAGGCATTGAGACACGGATTGAGCCTCCAAGCACGCACTATGCAACATCTGGTATAATGGCAAAATTCTATTTGGAAAGATCTTAGAGGAAGCAATAAAGCAGGTCACCGGAGGAAAATCGGGACTACAGTATTGCTGCAGAGGGTGAGGAAGCATCAGCAACCATTCATTCAAACCAACTCTATTTTTGAAGAGCTCGAGAATCTAGATCATACAGACTAGGCCAAGAATACGCTAGACCACAATAGAGGGGAACACAAAGTACATTTTTATGGGGCGTGAAGTCTAGAGCAGCACAAGTGGCCAAGAAAGCTGATAAACCCTTTTGACTGTTTTTCCATCAATCCCTGCCAGGTGAGCGCCAGGCTGGCATCTTTTTGAAAGGTGTGGATGGTGAAAATTGAGTGATGGGTCCAGGAAAAAGTGAGACAGGGCTGCAAAATAAAGTTTTAAGAAAAGCCACCGAATATTTCGTCCTGATGGAATAGCCATAAGATCAAAAGGAAAACAGAACCAGATAGCAGACCAGTTAAGTTGTGAATTTCCCAGCAGCGGGAAATGGGTGATCAACAAACTATATGGAACCGATCTTCGACAAATGGGGGGTACCTTCCATAGATCTAATGGCAATACCAGAAAATGCACAGGTGCTAGAATTTGTGACAAGATACAAATGCAGCTAAGCGATAGCTCAAGATGCCCTCTCGATTCCGTTGCACTTTCCCCTTGTGTACTTGTTTCCTCCGATCCCTCTTATCTTGAAGGTTTTGTTGAAGATTGCGAGGGAGACAGCCCACGCCATCTTGATAGAACCTTTCTGGCCTCTGAGGCCATGGTTTCCCTTGCTCCTGCAGATGGCGTGAGCTCCACCAGTACCTCTGTCTTGCTAGAGGGATTTATTGCAGCAAGGGCCCTGGACACATCCCAATCCAGAGAGATTACAACTAATGGCCTTCCTCTTGAATCAGGTTGAAATCACAGGACCTCTCAACTGAAGTCATCACTACACTACTAAAAGCAAGAAAAACAACAACGAATGCTACCTATTCAAGGATTTGGAGGAGAGTTGTAGATTTTGCCTCGCAACACAGGAACTCGCCCCTGACTCCAAATATTGCGAATGTATTAGACTTCCTACAACCAGCACTAAACATAGGCCTAGCCTATAGCTCCATGAAAGTGCAAGTGTCAGCACTATCCTCCTTTACCAGGCACAGATGGGCAGATGATACTCCAATAAAACAGTTCTTCAGAGTGGCAATAAGAATAAGGCCTCCTAAAAATAATTTCTTCCGAACCTGGGATTTGGGCACAGTGCTACAAGTGCTCCTACAACCTCTGTTTGGTCCCACTGAGTCATGCCCACTGTGGTTCTTAACAATTAAATTAGTCTTCCTTACAGCTATTATGACAGCAAAAAGGGTTTCAGAATTAGCAGTCCTATCTTGCAAAGCCCCTTTTAAATAATTGTTCTGGATAGGCTGATTCTGAGAACTAAGCCAGCCTTCAGCCTCCAAGGTGATCTCCAGATTCCATATGTATTGGGAAGTGGTGCTATTAGGCTTCACACAGTCTCCAGGACAGAAAGACCAATTAGACCTGAGACCACGTTTTGTGAATAGATTTGCTGGATGGATAATATGTATTAATTTGATATGTGTAACCACGGACATTATCATTGATTCACCATATTGCACTTTATTGCACGGATTAGCACTTTCCCTTGCGAACTTCATTTCATGCCGTTCCTCTAATTTTTTTTAGACGCAGGGTTTATATATATATATATTTATATATGTTGCACTTTACTGTTCCACTTTGTAAATATATTGTGTGTTTTTAGCGCTGCACTTCTATATACATGTTATACTTACCTACTATGTGCAATGGTTTTGCACAGAGCAACCCGGATCCTCCTCTTCTCAGTTCCCCTGCATGCTCTCCTGGCCCCTCCCTCCTGTTGGATAACCCCACAGAAAGCAGCTGCACCATGTGTCAATTCACACATGGAGCTGCAGCTCGCCCCACACCCTTTTGATCTCATTGGCTCTGATCAACAGCAGTGGGAGCCAATGGCTCCCTCTGCTGTCTCAGCCAATGAGGGGAGGGAGTCCCAGGATAGCCAAGACTCCGGTGCACATCGCTGGATCGAGAGGGGGCTTACGCGAGTATTAGGGGGGCGGCTGCTGCACAGAGACGTTTTTATACCTTCATGCATTGAATGCATGAAGGAAAAAAAACCTTGAACCTTTACAACCACTTTAATCTAGTACCATAAAATTATACTTACAAATAACAAAAATGTATATTAATTGATAACCAAATTAATTAAAATGTAATGTAAAAAATCCCTTTATATCATCTATCTACTGAATCTATCTAGAAAGAAATTCAGGTCTATATAGATATTAAGCCCTCTATGAGAGTATTTAACCTATAAATCCATTATACAAATGGCAAAATAGTAATAAAAGAGAGAAGGGATTGATGAATCCAAGATTTTAGCAACTTTCTCACCCAAGAAAATCAAAAGATCTTAAGTAAGGAAGACAGAAACAAAACCGTAATGAAAACACAATGCAGGCATAATCAGATACTAAAAGAGAATAAAAGTATAGTGAGAATTTTTAATTCCTATATAACAGATCTGAGGGTTTGAAAAATGATTGTGACTTGGGAGTCCAGACCAACTCCCTTATACAAAGAGGAAATTATCCCAGAGGCATACAGGATATACCATAATAGGAATGATAAAACAAAGAATGAGATGCACAGATTACTAGAGACCTTGATACAGTACCAATGAAACTTGTTTTACTTTTACTCCAGAAAAAATAGGGCAAGGGGGTGCACAGCAGGGAGGAGGGAACAGCCTAAAAAAGGAAGTTTTCCCAATAGTTAGGTATTTAAAATTTAAGTTATACAAATTTAAATGCCCACAAATTAAAATTGTTGGACATTGGGTAAAACTTTGCCCCAAGAATAATATAAGCAAGTTCAATATGTACTATATATTTAGGTACAAAAAATATTTAAGCACGTTAAATATGAAAAAATATTTTATGAGCAATTCAGTAGAGTAGATAGACAGAATAGGACAATAAGTGGAAATAATGGTTATGTAAATAGTGTTTTTGTGAAGTAATCAATATTTAACCCTCAAAATGCTGGAAATTAGCACATTGATGATTTTAAACATACAGTGGAAAATAACTTAAAAAGTTAAAATGTTAGATACCCTAAAGATAGTATATAGGACATTGTCATCTGCCTGGCCAGGAATGATGGGGGGGGGGGGGAGAGAGAGATCTTAAATGAGATTACGAACAAGAGCTGAGCAGATTATTGTAGGATAGAAGCACTCGGTTTAAAAAAAAAAACAGAGTGATCCTCAGCAATTGAGAGAATTAGCTAAAAAAAAAAAGTAGGAACCACCTCTTTAATTCCCTAAGATTATAAAATTGGGGTCATGCAGTATATTTATCAAAAACACCTGCCTATCTGCATGTCCTACAGTGAGTGGTATTGGTTTTCCAATAAGTACATTGAGAGAATATGTTGATATATTATTTGTAACCACTGGTGGTTCCTTTAAAAGCAAATCTAAGGGATACAAAGCAATTATTACAGCTTTTACAAAATATACCATATGAGGAAAATGTAATATTCCCAACAGTGGATGTTTCACTTTTATATATAATAATTAAACAAGAAGAAAACATCCTCAATGTATGGAAATATTTTATATTGGAATGTTTAAAAAAGAATTCCAGCTAAAACCGCCTTAACCTTAAAAATGCTCCATTCCCCTCTATTGACACCCATAAAAGATGCATGTACTTGCCTATTTTCAGCCCAATACAGTTTGGTCTTGTGATCTGGCACCCCTGTGTTAACCAGAAACAGCTGCAGAGAAGAGGAGGGACCACTAACAATGGCTGCACCATGGGAGCCAAGGTCATTCCAAACTTTTACAGCCATTGTTGGGCATTCTCTCCATTGTCCTGCAGCATCCACTAGCTGACACAGGAGATCACATGACCAGACCAGAGCAGGGTGAAATAGGTATGTTTAGACATCTTTTTTTACAGAGGTTAGTTATTATGAGTGTTAGGAGGTGGGAGGGAAATTTTTTAAGACTATTTAGGCTTTAGCAGGAATTCTACTGTAAGGTTCTGTTTAACATATAATTACTTTGTTATGATCATGAAAAAAAAAAATAGCCAAAAAATAGGCCCTGCCATGGAGGCAAAGTTCTTACTGTGTTTAGCAAACTTGTACTTTGATAGGTGACCGAAAGAATTTATTTACAACAATGGGTGGCCCCAGATATTCCCGTACAAATGCTTCATTAATGACACTTTCATCATTTGAAGGGAGATGAGAAATCTTTGTCTTTTTTTCCAGGAGGCCAATAACAATAGATTTTGTATTGAAATAATATGTAGGTGAATATACAGTGTAGTAACCTTTCTTGATTTAAATATAAAGAATGAAAATAATAACATACATACTAGAGCTCATTTTAAGCCAATGGATATAAATGGCTACTATACAGTTGGCATTGCCATCATCCACAATAGCTATTAAATATCTCAAAAGAACAATTGATACATGTTAGCTGTATAAAAGAGGAAGTTTGCTTAGAGCAGATAAATATATCAACAAATGAACAAAAGTATGAAAATAATAATAAAAAAACAGAGGAATTTGGATTTATTACAGAATTGAATGCCCAATATAAACATGGTGAGTGCATTTTCAAAAAAATACTGGCTCGTCCAACTTAACAATAGATTTCTTGAGCCAGAGCTCCCTAAGAAACTTTCTTGTATTTATAGTAGAGCTCCTTCCTTGAGGAATAAAGTGGCCCATGATGTTATTAGCCCACGCTGCAAAACACCGCCATATACTTTTTTTTTTAGATAGGTGGGTTAGAGTATTGGTTAATGAAATGAGAAATAAATGTAAGAAAGCTTCATGTCTGATACTATAAATCAAGTGTGTAAAAGAGAATATTTTATATATTATGAAAAGAAAGGTATAGTATATGGTATATGACAGAATGCCCATGTGGGTATAAATGTGCTGTGTGTACTATTAGGACTTTAGGAAAAAGAATGAACATATTCAAAACATTAAGAAGGTATTTCCTAAACTATATGTCAGCACATATTAAAGAATACCATGGGAAAGATCTTAGTGGCTCTAAATTTTGTGGTATAGAAAATAAAAGTAGGATGGCGTGGATGAAATTTAAAGAGGGCCATCTCACAGGCCGAACCTAAATGGATTTATAGGTTAAAAACTCTTACATCTAGAAAGCTTAATACATTTCTGTATTAATAGTTTATATGAAATATTTTTTTTAAATTAATTTTGTTTATCACTAAATATATATTTTTATTATGTATGTAATATGTTCTGCTATTGGATTAATTTAATTAAAAGGGATCATGTATTTATATATCAATTTGTGATTTTATATATGTACCGTGATGTTTATAAGATATTACTTTTTATTGTATTATTTGATTGTAATATAATATATGCAGACATTTTTATCTAGACTGTCCTTTTTTTTTAATAAATACTGTAAGTGCTACAAATGTTAACAGGCGGGAATAAGGTGGGGTTTTAAAATACTTGCTTTGGAGATTCCCAACCCTTTGAGCGAGTTCCTGATGCAAAATGCATTTGTTAAGAGGGGCCAGAGCATGCACTGATCAGGATTTGGTTAAACAGTTCATAGAGCAGAGCTGTGCAGCATCACATGGATTGGTAGGTGAGCAACCCAGGAAATCCTCAGCAGCTCTAGGAACTTTGCATACACCTGGCTATATCATGTGCAGATGTTGTCACCAGTCTGTGAATGCATTGGTTTAATTTTTGTAATAAATGCAATTATTTCTAGCAATGTTATTGTTATGTGGGTATTTGTATTTTTTGTTTTTTTTATGCATTGCATGAGAAACCAGGCACAGTGAATTAGGAAAAGCTAGAGAGAGAAGAGATCTGCTTATGAAAGTGCTGAAATCTAAGACAGGTCTATTACTCTGGTGAGTTCAATTTGTCACCGGAGTGGGGAGAGCACTGTTTCTGTCACAAGCACAAGAAAAAACAGCGTTACAGTTGTTCTAAGAAGATCTTTATACATTTTGCAACTCTTCACACATGCAACAATGTTTGGATAGTTGAATAACACTATGATAAAAAGTTGAAGAGACTTTTATGCATTCACTTACTAAGGATTGTGTTAATATACTGTATGTTTTCACAAATAATACATAGCAGTTCATTTTTATTTCTTCATTTAAAAAGGGGTGTGGATAGGGAATAATACTTTTTGAATTTGTGGATGCGCTTATGTTTGATGTTCTAAATCTGTGTATTTTGTCCAATTTATATAGCTATATTCAAAGGTTCTGTAAATAGATATTATACTGTACAGTATGTAATGTACCTCCTTCACTGCTAAAACTAAAATAAACTTAACCCATAGTTAGCCAGCACCAATAATCACAAAGAAAGAGATATATGTAAACAAGCACGTTCAGCACTCTGTCAAACATGAACCAAGAATATAATTATATGGTATAATACAAGAAAGTAAAAAAAAAGTTCATTAGATAAACTAAAGTAGCTATAAATATCCTACATCCAAATATGTCCTGTTGTGCAAAAGACACGTATTTTTTCAAACTCCAATCTTCGGTGATGTACTCCACCCAAAAATTGCAAATCTAATTGGAAAAGTGCACTCTGCCATGATTTCAACCGTCCACACAGTGCCGCCAACTATCACCTTATATTGTTGGACCCAATGACTCATAGTTCTAATAATTGCTTATAAGCTCTCAGGGTTAAAAAAACTCCAAATACAATCAGGTTACACCATTCCTTCTCATTCAGGCTTAATCTCTCATCTCAACTTGAAGCAGAATAGATCTCATAGCTAAACAGTGGAAAACCTTATAGTGCGTTCCACAGTAGTTCATTTTTTTTAATATATAAAACCACTCACATGCTAAAAAATCTATTCAAACATATTTATTCATCAGGATAAATGTATGGCCAAACCACATCTCAAACTCACGGTTCCCTGCACAGCTATCCACCAGTGCTTCCTGGAGAAGCCGCTAGAGCATCCTAGAGTGTTGTGATGTCATTTCAAGCTTTGTCCTACGTGTTACACCATGTGAATTCATTAGGTCCACACCATTCCTTCTTGTTTGGCAAGGAATGGTGTTGCCCTAATTGTGTTTGGCGTTTTTTTTTTAATCCTTACTGGTTACAAATGCTTATTGGATCTATGACTCAGTGGGTACAATGAGATAAGGTGGGAGCACACCTGGTGATATTGTATGGATGGTTGAAATCATGGTGGAGTGCACTTCCTCAATTGTATTTGCAATTTTTGGGTGGAGCACATCACAGAAGATTGGAGGAGTCTGAATAGATACATGTCATTTGCACTATTGGACTTATTTGGATGTGGGATATTTATGGACACTTGAGTTATTTGATGCACATGTTTTTTTTTACTTTTTCGCATGATATATTCAGCATGTATTTATGGTTTATGTTTGATAGAGCGATGCACACACGTGTTAACATATATCTCTTTCTGTTTAACCTATTCATGCCAACCCCATGCAAATATGCCACCCTACTGGACTGGGCCTTTTTCTGTGGGGCCACACAGTTTCACTGAGAGCCCCAGGGTCCCATGGTAATGATTGGGACCCAGAACTCCTGATTCCAGGTCACCTTATAGCTGTGATGGCCTCTAATTGGCTATCACAGTGATCAGTCACTGTAAAGCCGCCCCTGTATATAATAATAAATAATAACAATAATAGTATTAATAAAAAAACAAGATCATGGTTTGATCTAGATCAGTGCCAGAGTTAGTGTTTGGGTCAAGGTCAGGGTCAATGGTCAGTATTTTTTTGTTTTGGTCAGGATTTTATTTTAAATTTTTAAATTGGTATTAGTGTCAGTGAATTTTAGTCTGGATCAAAAAAAAAAAAAAAAAGAAGCAAATTGTGCATTATTGTTTCTGAGCCATACTATGGGTACAAACAACAACTAACATACACATATGTGGCATTGCTGCAAATGTCAGGATCAGGAGAATTTATTTTGGGTTGTTCTATGGTGGTAGGTTATGATAGTAGCAAGAAATATACAGCTATATTAAAAAATGATTTTTTTTACTATTTTGGGTCAGTTTTCCTAGATATGTATTACCATTCACCACCAAATGAAGCCCAATTTTTCCTGAAAAAAAAACGTATAATCCACCTGGATGCACAAAGTAGTTGTGGTGTTATGTATGGTTTTACTAACGTGTCAAAGTTGCAAAATTGTGCTTAGGCACTAAGATTTGTTTTACCCTTATGTGCGAAGGGGTTAAATAGATAATCAGTATAGATTTTTGTTATTATATTGAGGAAGCTGGGCTGTATACTTGATGTGCATATCAAAGGACAATACTTTGATTTGCACATGAGCACTACTTACAACCGATTTGCAAACAACAGGAGCCACTGCCTGCACTGCTTAATCACGTAACTGGACTTGGCTGTCACACTGACAGCCCAGCCCTGCAGATAACACTGAAAGAGCCTTGTGGGGTTATGTTGTCAGTTTGAAAAACGGTCCTGCTCTGTGTATTGAGCCTCTGTCAGCACTCCTGATAAACAGATGGGACAAACTGTATAACTGACAGAGAATCTCAGCAGATTAGACTACGAGACCCATACTCCATGTTTAACCTGCAGAACAGTTTGATAATGGGGTGCTCTGGAATGCTGGCCGTGAAAGAAGATGCTTTCACCACAGCTGTGCCCCCCACTTCACAGCACCCAAGCAAGGAGCCTTTCCTGTTTTTGTCTTGGGCATTGATCACAAAACCGATAAGATGGAAGTAAGTATGATCATCCCTGAAATAAGCCTATTCTTTGTCAAACCAGGGTACAAAAGACTTAATTAGGCCCTGTCAAAGTAAGAAATTGAATCTTCCTCAATATAGTGTATATGGTTCCTGTTGTTCCAAGTCACGTGTGTGTGTGTGTACCAATACTACTATCTTGGGGAAGCCTGGGTAGTGCTGAAACATTCATATTTTACCAGCTGCCAGTAAAGTTAATTCAGCTGTCTGCACATACGCTATAAAGCAATCTAAATTAGATGCATATTGTACTACATACTGTATAAATCATGAAAACAATGTATAGAATTTTAATAACCAAATAGACACGTCAAAGCAAATTGGGCAGAAATAATAGCAATTGTGTATGATCTGTATGTATCAGAATTTTTGCTTAGTAAAAATAATGGAATAACATATTCACATTAATAAGAGCATAGAGCCTTTGAGTCTCATCAGGCAAACTTGGTGATTCACTTGCTGATGTGACAGAGGTAGATAAATGGGGAAGGAGAATATCAAACATCAGCATTTATTTTTATTTTGCTCAAAATATGTGGGTGAGCATAAGTCAGCTAGAATATTGTTCAAGAAATCAAGCTGATGAGGATATTTATAAGCCTTGGCATACAGCAAGAAGAAGCCTAAATAGATGTAAAACAAAAGTATTAAATAGTACTGTATATGGTACATGTATGGATAGTAAAATATGCTACCAGTCTTTTTTTTTTGCAAAGAAAATGGTTTATGCTTTTAGATGCAATGAGTTCTTCTCTATTTAACCACCCATTGTTAACACAAATCGAAACAGTCAAGACAAATTAGATTCAGATCCAGTTCTTTCTGCTGCTAAGTGTTAACCTACCTAAAATGTGCAGATGGTGTTAACATGTAGACATCACGTGGTTCCTGCAAGTATCTGTTAGTATTAATATTAATTCCTGTTTCCTCCCAGAGCCCCTTGGATCCTAGACCAAACCTGCACTTGGAGCCTCAATTTATCTCCCAGTCCCAGTTGGGTTTAAGCTCTGTCCTTCTTGAATGCTAAGCCCCAGCACCTTCAGTTTAACTGGTATCTCCTGTTTACATTCTGAGTCTAGGATTTAAGAGGCTTTATAGGGACACAGGGATCCATTTTAGGACTAACACAGGTACCAATGAGTTGCACAAGATACACTATATTGCCCAAAGCATTGGGACGCCTGCCTTTACACGCATATGAACTTTAATGGGGATCATAGTCTTAGTCCGAAGGATTCAATATTGAGTTTGCCTACCTTTTGCAGCTATAACACCTTAAACTCTTCTGGGAAAGCTGCCCACAAGGTTTAGGAGTGTGTCTATGGGAATGTTTGACCATTCTTCCAGAAGTGCATTTGTGAGGTCAAGCACTGATGTTGGATGAGAAGGCCTGGCTTGCAGTCTCTGCTCTGATTCATCCCAAAGGTGTTCTATCAGGTTGAGGTTAAGACTTTGTGCAGGCCAGTCAAGTTCCTCCACCCCAAACTCACTCATCCATGTCTTTATGGACCTTGCTTTGTGCACTGGTGCGCAGTCATGTTGGAACAGGAAGGGGCCATCTCCAAACTCTTCCCACAACGTTGGCAGCATGAAATTGTCCAAAATGTCTTTGTATGATGATGCCTTAAGAGTTCCCTTCACTTGAAACTAAGGGGCCAAGCCCAACCCCTGAAAAACTACCCCACACCATAATTCCCCTCCACCAAACTTTACACTTGGTACAATGCAGTCAGGCAAGGACCATTCTCCTGGTAACCTCCAAACCCAAACACGTTCATCAGATTGTCAAACAGAGAAGCAAGATTTGTTACTCGAGAGAACATGTCTCCACTGCTCTAGAGTCCAGTGGTGGCGTGCTTTACGCCACTGCATCTGACGCTTTGCATTGCACTTGGCGATGTAAGGCTTGGATGCAGCTGCTCGGCCATGGAAACCCATTCCATAAAGCTCTCTATGCACTCTTGTACTAATATGAAAGCCACTTGAAGTTTGGAGGTATTTACAGACAGTTGGAGCTGCAGACAGTTGGCAACTTCTGTGCACTGTGTGCTTCAGCATGCGCTGACACCACTTTATTTTACGTGGCCTACCACTTCATGCCTGAGTTGCTGTTGTTCCCAGTTGCATCCACTTAGTTATAATACTACTAACAGTTGACATTGGAATATTTAGTAGCAAGGAAATTTTACAAATGGACCTATTGCACAGGTGGCAACCTATCACGTTACCACGCTAGAATTCACTGAGCTCTTGAGAGTGCCCCATCCTTTCACAAATGTTTGTAGAAGCAGTCTGCATGCCTAGGTGCTTAATTTTATACTCCTGTGGCCATGGAGGTGATTGGAATACCTGAATCCAATGATTTGCTTTTGGCAATATATTGTACCTCTACTTCGATACTGCTGTTACCGTAGGCACAGTTATACAACACATTTATATTACAAAGTTAACAGGTGATTGTACTTGATTTCATATCAGAAATCATCAGGATAAACCAATAAAGTGCTGTTTCCCCTAATAAAACATATGCCTTTCAGGGATTTGCTGAGATTTTATTTATGCTTTGTACACCACACAACTTTCTATCACCTACTCGAATATGATTAATTTGCCTTTAGTTCATTAAAAGCAGTTGCTGACACTGCTGACCAGTTCATGCTGTTAAGGCAAGCCTAATCATTAGCCACCAAGAATCATAATTGTGATGACACTGTATATACAGTACATGAGAACAGACTACTTCATAAACATTGTTTGCATATGTGTTATTGAAAATGATATTCTTTGTGTGCTGTGCAGGTTTTGAGAGATTCTGAGAAGAGAACTAGAAGTTTAAAAAGGGTAGACAAAATCATGGAAAAGTATGTAACCACATGAAAACAGAGTGTATTTGAAGTAACTAAATGAAAATTACAAACACATAGCTAAATTGTTTAACATAGTAAATAATCCATGATATTATGGATAGCCTTCAAGCAAGAATAATACATTTGATGATTACTGTGCATGGTCTTATAATGGCAAAGTAACACATGACAATGTTAGAGGCCTAGGTGCCTTCCATGGTAAAAATACATCAGGCATAATGTGGTATCCACTGAATATTTGTGACCATGACCAAAAAAGTTATAATCAATAAAGTAGGGTATATTGCTTCTATTTTGGCAAGTGATATTGGATCACTGAAGAGAGAGTGGGAATTAAGAAAGCCCCATCATTGGTGTTAGTGGCAGCAATAATAAAATCCATGATTTGTGGCAGTGGTAACAATATTAACCCCCAGCAATGCTGTAAATGACTGCAACCCCCAGCATTGGTATCAGTGGGTGTTGCAACTCCCCAACTCATGGGCATTAGTAGGTGCAAAAAAAAAAAAAAAACATTGGTGCCAAAGGGTGCAGTAAAAAAAAAAAATCTTGCAGCACTTACATTGAGTTAATGTTTTTGTACAGCACTGACAGTTTGTAGTTTTTTTGTATATAAACATACATTTTGCATATAAACACATTGGTATTCAGTGGTGTTTCTTACCTAATCACTCTGCTAACTCTCTACTGAAGCTAGAACTATAATTTAATCATCAGCCAAGAGATCAATGCAGAGCATTCTAGCACACATTTTTTTTTTCACGGCAAAATATGCAGTATTAGCCAATGCCCACTGGAGGGCCCTCTGTTAGGCTAGTCTGAGCCTGGTCTTAAAGATCCTAATTCCTAGGAGGTAGTACAGATGATGGATACATGCTACTATATCAATCCCTGCCTGTGCTCTAGGGAATTATTAGCCTATTATTTGTGCACGTTGTTTCAGAATATGGAGGTAGACAGTGCATTTTAGGCCTCAGTCACACCATGGTGCAGAGACGTGAGTTTTTCTGCATGCGTTCTGCAAGGGTATAAAGAAAACAATTGTTCTCTATGTGCCCTGATCACACTACAACACTAGTATTGTGCACATTTTTTCTGCACAGGAATATGCAACGTGTATAAAACTCACTGAAACTCACATGAAAACTGATGTAATCTTGTGTCTCTACAAGTGAAATTGTGTTTTTTCCATCAGTGTTTCTGCATATATTTTTTCACGTATAGTGTGAACAAGGCCTTAAAGGATAAGTTCACATTTGGGAACATGTTACATTCCCACCGCTGCAGCCACAGCTCCAATTCTAACCCCCCCCCCCCCCGTCCCCTGGGACAACAGTACGAGGAGAAGTTCCCTGTGCTAGCTGTCGGTTTTTGAACTCAGTGCAGCAGTGCAGAGTTCTGCCCACATGGCCACATCATTCTTTCACAGAGTTCTGTGCATGAATGAGCTACAAGTAGCAACATCCTTTGTAGATGTCAGCTTGTAGTTCTCAATGAACTACCGCTTCGTTGTTGAGTGCTGTGTTATTTCATTTAGTCCTCCTGTCAGTATTTAACCTTCCTGGCTGTATGATTATTTCCGATTTTTGGTGCTGAAAGCGGTACCATTTTTTTGCATGGAAATATGTAGTTTTTTATTGTAGGCTGTAATTTTTAGGAATAACTCACTGAAATCTGTCCGAGCAAGAGTCTAGTAAACATTCCGGATATGATAAAACTTGAAATACGAAATCATAAATTATAATTTAATTAATAATCATAAAATATAATAATAAATTTAATTCAATAATATAATCAAACCAAAAACACTGAAATTCGAAATACAGAGGCAAATTCGCACATCGCTGAGCAAAGTCGCAAAATCGTTTTCAGTGTCTGATGACGAATTTCCCCACAAATCATCACTCAATTCTGCAAGTGGTTCTAATTTACTATCACTGTTTTCTAGCTGGTCTAAAACTGCTTTTGACATAAAGGAACGCTTTTTGGACGCCATGGACTTTTCTAAGTTTCCAGGCAGAAAGAACAGTCAAAATGTAGGCAGGGCACAGGACAAAGCAGTAGGGACAAAATATATGTGAAATGCAGTGAAACAGCAATGTTTTACTATATAATAATCATTTTTAAAAAAATGACATTTTTAAAAAAATTCAAATTTGCCGCCGGTTCCGGCGCCCGTACGTCCCGACGTCACAGGGAACGGAACACAGAAGCCGGATGCCGGCATCGGCCGGAGGAGATGGCCGGAGAAGCTGCAGGGGACACATCGTGGGAGCGAAGGACAAGGTAAGCACTGCAGGGACTCCCTGAGCAACGCCGCATGGTAAGCCCGAGTGTAGCTCGGGGTTAACGCTCTTGGTAATGAAATTTTACCCCGAGCTACACTCGGGAATACCGCCAGGGAGGTTAACGGTCTGCTAGTATGAGGTACGAGTACACAGATTAAATGGACAGTCTGCTGGAGACCTACATGGCACAGAAAAAAAATTAATAAATGCACATTTTTTACCTGCAAAAAAAATGCATTTTTTTTTTCTTTTAAAAAGTGAACTTATCCTTTAATGGAAAGTCTATTCTTTAGCATCCCAAAGTTGTTGGCAATTGTTGCTGTTTCAGTTACTGGAAAAGTTATTTTTATTAGGTACACCTGTTCAATTCTGCTTTATTTAATAAATGGTGCAGACCAGTGATATATATATAAATTAGGTCTACTCTATTATATTGCCCTTAAATCATAAATGTTGCCTCCTCCTTTCTGAGTGCTCATTGAAGTCGTACAAGAGATCCTTGGTGCGGCATCCTTTGAATATTGCTAAGTCCTTAATTCCCAGACATTGGAAGACCACTCATGCCCCCTCGATTCAAGACTGGATAAGAGAGGTTAATGTTTTTCAGGAATTGGAACGGACACTGACTATGACTGATAACATGGTTCTCAGGTTTCACAAATTGTGGTCCAGTTGGTATGCTTTCACTTTTTCGGAAAGATATAAAGGGCTGATGGGCAAATAGTTATTTTTCTCTTTTGGACGTGTGGGTCATGCTGGTGAATTCTGGGCATCTCTTGCGGAGATGGATCTGTCTTTATGCTATATTCTTGCTATCTTAATTTTGCTTTTCATTTTCCTCTGTTCTTACTTTTCTTTCTATCAGACTCAATGATTGTACCTGAAAATTGTGAAACGTTTTACTATGTGAATGCTTCCTAATGTTTTGATTATACTACTGAGTATGCTCCGAAACTAGTTTGTAAACTGTGCACTATATGATATGATAATATGCTATGCTTTCTTGTAGCTCATTCTTGTTCATATGTTCTGCTTTTTCTTTCTGAATAAAAGGCAATTGTTTAAAAAAAATAAATAAATATATTAGGAATGTCCTCACTCTATCTGTTATGCAGTTACACAAAAATAAAAATAAATGTATGTACATTCAGAGATGGCAATGCATTACAAAGCTTATCTTAAAGGCTTGTTCACACCTAGTCAGCATTTCTCTGCAGCTCAATGGACATGGTGTGAACAGTTTGGTTTGTTTGTCACTAAGCATTTCATTTTACAATTATTTAATGAAATGAATCCTGTAGTTACTATATCTGGAAAAAAAATTGCTCATATTGATATTTGAACAGTTTTTTGCAACTGCCCTACTAAAGTGCATTCATTCCTGTTGGTAAAGCTGAACACTATAGTAAAACTATAGTAAATGTAAAGCCTTGTTCACACCATACGTGCATAAAAACTGATGGGAAAAACGGGCAGATTTCACTTGCAGAGACATAAGTTTTCTTGCGTGTTTCAGTAAGTTTTATACACTTTGTAGATTCCTGTGCACATGATACTAGTATTGTGGTGTGAATAAGGCACATAGAGAACAATTGTTCTCTTTGTGCCCTTGCAGAACTTGTGCAGAAAAACTCACTAATCTTTGATCGGTATAATCTCCTGCAGCTCATTGGTTGTGTACTGGGAATGAACTTTCTGAAGCATGTGCTATGTAACTTATTTTCTCTCTACTTCTTATGTCAACAGACATAAAGTTTGGTTTAAATATGGTAGTGGAGAGAACTTTCACATACTCACCGGCCACTTTATTAGGTACACCTGTTCAATTGTTTGGTAACACAAATTGCTAATCAGCCAATCACATGGCAGCAACGCAATTCATTTAGGCATCTAGATGTGGTGAAGACAACATGCTGTACTTCAAAACGAGTATCAGAATGGGAAGAAAGGGGATTTAAGTGACTTTGACCATGGTATGGTTGTTGGAGCCAGAAGGGCTGCTCTGAGTAAAACTGCTGATCTAGGATATTCACACCCAACCATTTCTAGGGCAATTGAGACTCATCAGACTAGGCAATGTTTTTCCAATCTTCTATTGTCAAATTTTGGTGAGCCTGTGTGAATTGTAGCCTCTGTTTACTGTTCTTAGCTGATAGGAGTGGCACCCGGTATGGTTTTCTGCTGCTGTAGCCCATCTGCTTCAAGGTTTGATGTATTGTCCATACAGAGATGGTATTTTGCATACCTTGGTTGTAAAGAGTGGTTATTTGAGTTACTGTTGCCTTTCTATCATCTCGAACCAGTCTGCCAATTCTCCTCTGACCTCTGACATCAACAAGGCATTTTTGTCCACACAACTGCCACTCACTGGACATTTTCCCTTTTTTGGACCATTCTCTCTAAACCCTAGAGATGGTTGTGTGTGAAAATCCCATCAGCAGTTTTTGAAATACTCAGACCAACCCGTCTGACACCAAGAACCATGCCATGTTTAAAGTCAAGTAAATCCCCTTTCTACCTCATTCTGATGCATGGTTTGAACATCAGCAAGTTGTCTTCACCACGTCTAGATGCCTAAATGCATTGTTGCTGCCATGTGATTGGCTGATTAGAAATGTGTGTTACCAAGAAATTAAACAGGTGTACCTAATAAAGTGGCCGGTGAGTGCACAAACCTTTTTTGACATTTGAAAGAAAGAAGCCTTTTCGTGGATGAAACAGGAATACCTAGATATAAGCAACTGGAGGACAATTTGGATTGCCACTGCTGAAATGTCACCTAGCCTACTAACTCAAAAAAGACGCTTTCCTCCTGGTATAAAACCTTGACCGCACCACTAAATTTGTCCGTGTTCCTCTTTGGTCTGCCTTCAATGTTCCACGGATCATAGTGATCTAACCATATCAGCTCTCTCTAGTTTGCATTAAAGAGCTTTTGAAACAATTAAACACTTTCCAAATAATAGGATTTATTACTAAAAAGGTCAAAATGGTGCAATAAAAATATTTACAGAAAAAAGATGTAGCCAATATATATATATATATATATATATATACACAGAGAGCAATACCACAACAGAGAGATAACAGAAAAGTTTAGAGAGGTAGAATACTTGCCGTCAACCTTGGTTTAAGCAGATCAAGGTCCTGAACAAAAGGGTACCGTTCTCCCAAGTTGGTTCCTGATGTTAAAAGGGAGATCTCTTCATCTACTTCTCCAAGCCTGAAAACCTCTTTTCTAGGAACCCAGCAGGGTGTCTCCTTAAAGCAGAGAACCAATCACCTCATTTGGGGAGGGGTGTTTAGGCGGGGACCTCTGCTATGACCAGATCCCTCACACATTTATACCATGGTCAATAATCTTCAATAGGTACATAGAGCATCCTATCCACTGGTAAGATAATATGCAGAATCATCTGCTGAACGTCTAGATATCAGATATAACATATCTACCTGTGACAGTTAAAGATATATCACTTTCTTCTCTCGGGTAGATGTAATCTAGGGAAGTAAGATATCAGGGACTCGCATTAAACTGAGCTATCCGAATATATGCTTTGTTTGATTGTATGTATTCCCTATTTTAAGTTATGAAACGTGTTTTTTAAATGGGATGTATGTTTTACGGCTATTCTGGAATGTGTTTCATGTCCAGTGAAGGACTGGTTTATAGCTTTATCATCATCTCAAATCGAGAAGCTAACAGACACCCGGGCACCAGCTAATGGGGATTACAACCATGAAGTTTATCCAGCAGTGCCTGATGCTCTTTTGAGCCCAGCACACAAACACACCACATTCCTGAGGGAGGGGGATTGGAGGGAGAGAGAATGATACAAGATGGAAAAACTTGAGTAAGATGGATGACTGTGTCCATATCTGTGTGCACAATTGCTACACCTCCCCCCCTCAGGTGATTGCATGGGAGGGAACTGCAATTTCCCTCCTGATGCAACCGACTCCTGCTGCTGGTTTGGCTGATCAGAACACAGATCCATTGTGCCCAGAGGTTCACCTTGGTGTGATCTGGTACAACTGCACTGCGGGAGAACCAGGTTCCTTCTGAGAAGGGTGCTGTTCTCCCCACTGTTTTGCCACCCAAGTGAGTTGTCAGGGGTCTACTGTGACTATCCGGATATCGTGGCAACTGCCGTGGTGCCCACCTGTTCACAAAACACTTTTGTTCAGGGGTGTCATATGCTAACATATTGAGATGTAGCTTTTTGTCGAGGTAGAGAATGAGATTTCCCTCTCCATTCTCCTTGCTCAGCTCAAGGACTACATCTGACCCGAAGGTAGTGGCGCCTGTGTGCGCCGGAACCAGACAGGTGAATTCTGGAACTTGCCTTCTAGATGTGTCTACAGGTACCTTCGTCCAGGATGAACAGTCCTCTTTACCTGCTAGCATCCAGGACATCATTTCCATCAGTTTCCTGTCTGTTAGGTCAGTCACTGGTTCAGCTGAGCCATGATAGTTGCACCCAGGCGTCTTACCGTAGCCAGCTGTACCCAAGACTGATGTAACCTGCTTTTTGGCCTGGGGAGTAGGCCAGGCCATAACTGCCTCAGTCTCTCCATTTCCAGACCTCTGGGGGTCTCTCCCTACCAGTGGTTCCCAGTGCTAACCACTGACATGCCCCTGACATAACTGTCAGAAGTTACCATTTTTGACTGTCAGACTAGGCACGGGCAGTTTGTTCCTGACTAGTGACAGGGGTCCAAGTTGCTCTTCCCAGACAGGGCCAAACACTGCAAGGCCCCTAAAGTGGGCAACTGCACTCAGTTCCACTCCGCATTGTAGGTCATTCCTGACCCCTGGGGAGGTGGTTGGTGCGTTCTCAACCCCAACTAGCTTTCCCGCGAATTCAGGCAAGCCGCATGGGGTGGTGAAGGCTGATTTGTCCTGAGCCTCCTGGGTTAGAGATGTTGGTCTATATCCTCTGTTCAGGTCCACGACGGTAAGACAGCGGGCACATGCCGGCTGCTCCATTACCGCATGGTTTCTGGGCATTGGGTAGGCCACAACCACAGGGTTGGCGCTCAGTTTTCCAAGGTCCTCACAAAGCCTGGTCATCTGATCCTGTTTGGGGACTGAGACTACTGGTGATGCCCAGACCCTGCAGGACTTCGGGATTCCTGACTGCGATATTCCCTCTGTCTCTTTGGCTCATTCAGTCTGCACCTCCTGTAAGATGAGGTGGGCCGAAGGCATGAGGAAAGGATACACCCTGCCGCCCAACTCATGAACAGCACGGTGGGCTCTCCCAGGATTTCCCTGAACCCAGACACCATTTACCATAGGCCTTGCCAGAAACTTCTGTACCTGAATGGAAAGGAAAGGTGATTGGAGCTGAAGGCTGCAGCTCCCTCTCTGTGGACCGGCTATCAACTCCAATAGGACCCTCGCACTTCCAATCCAGGTGTGCTGCCACTGCCTATGACATACGTTGGTCTGTTTGGTTCGTGGGGGGTGAATCTAAGACAGAAATAGTTGGAGGTGACTTCCTCCCTGGCTTCAGATTTTCCCCATACACTTTGACAGGCTAGATCAGGTGACACTCTTTCAGTCCCCAAGCCCCCTGCTGGTAGACCATTCATTTCACTGTCCCAGTCAAGCTGTTGTTTACCTTTCTCAGCAGGGAAGCTCACAGCTAGCTTGCTGCTGAAGTCCACATTTTGGTCACTCTTCAGTGCTGCCTTGGCCGTGGGACTACAAGTGCCAACCAGCTGTCCAGTACCATACAAAGACAACTGCTGGGAGGTTATCAAGGTAGAATCCTCTGCCCACTTTACAGCACTGGGGGTGACCCCAACAATGAAAATGCATCATTATTATCATCATTATCGTCATCATCATTATCATCCTCATTATCAGTATCATCATCTTTATCAACATTTACGTTTGTACCATGAATGACACAGGAGTTCATTACCTGACCATGCAAGGTCAGAGTAACCCCACTCTATTCCCAGCCCCCTCCCTCTGTCCATCTATAGGTTGCCCAGACATTACCCGAACATCTGCACACAGTACCTTGGCATGTCCAGAGAGTTCCAGGGGGCCTCCAGGGTGTTCTTGGCAGGGGTATAGTAAGACACAAGAGTACCCAAATCGGCACCCAACAGAACAGGTGTGGGAATTGCATCCAAGACCCCCATCTCCCTCATCCTCTTTGCCTCACCCCAATCAATGAATACCTTTGCACAGGGTATGTGTGAACGGGTTCCCCCAACTCCAGTGAGGGTAAGGAACTTTCCTGGGATGAGGTTCCTTCACTCAATCACCTCTGGCCGGATCAAGGTGACATCTGCCCTGGTGTCACAGAAACCAGTTACAGACCGGTTGCCCACAGTGACTGGCTGCAAGTTGGCGGGGGTTACCCGAGTCTTCCTGCGGACAAACAGCACTGAAGAAGAGTTGCTGGCCAGGTGATGTCATCTGCTTCTGCTCAGGACACTGCGTCCTGAGATGTCCGGGTTTCCCACAGGTGTAACATCTGCGGTTGTCAGGCAGGGATGGCTTGGCCCCAAGTACTGCAGGTGTTGGGTGAAGGGAAGCTTGACTCACTGGCGTAGGTGGGGTTGCTATGGGTGATTTCCCTCCTTTCCAGCCGTTTGAGGAGCTTTGCGATGGTCAGACACCCATGTGTGGACATAGGTGTCGGCCAGATCTGTTGCAGCTTTGGCAGTTGTGGGTTCTCTCTCCAATACAAACTGTCTGACGTCTGCCGGGCAGATATGCAGTAGCTGATCTCGTATCATGAGATCCTCCAGGGACTCATAGGAGTCAGCATTAATTCCCCTGGTCCACTGCCAGAATGTGGTGCGTAAGCGACTTACCACATCCGTGTAAGAGTCCTCAGGTCCCTTTTGAGAGGACCAAAACGCTTGCGGTACACTTCCGGGGTCAGCTGGTACTTCCGATGACTTCTTTTAGAGCTTCATAATTGTCATCCTGCCCCTCTGGCAATTCGAAATACACATCCAGGGCTTTGCCTTGTAGCCCTGGTGCCAGGTACCAAGCCCATTGTGCTTGGGGCAGATGGTACTGACGGCAAGTTTTTTCAAATGACAGTAAATACATGTCAATGTCACTATCTTGTCACTGGAAACTTGGCTGCTCTGCCCACGGTCAGAGAGGCATCCCTGTGCTCTAGGGACCCGAGGTTCTGAGCCTGTCGCTGCTGCTGGAGCCTAGCCATCTCCAGCTTGTGCCGACGATCAGCTTCCCTCTGCACCGCCTCTCAGTCAGCCTGGCATTCCTCTCTGTCAGCCGCTGCCTGGCGTTCCGCAGCTTCTCTGTCAGCCACTCTCTCAGCCTGGCGTTCAAGGAACTGCAAGTATGCCATAGGATCTGCCTTCATGATGCATTTCAGGGCTTCCTGCATCTGAGGAGAGTCTCTGTTGGTTGCAGGCACTCCAGTAACATTCGGTGATACTCCAGTGTCAGTCTCTGTATGCCCTTCCTGCGAGGCTGTCTCTGAGCCACTGGGATTGGAGGTGGTGGGAACCCCTTCAGTTCCAGGTTCCCCCGGGTTCTGGTCTGCCCGGCTATCATACTCATGTAAGTCGTAAATCAGATTTTCACGAGTTTTGCCACCGACATCAATTCCTCGTGACTCACATTCAGTACTTAAATCACTTTTGCTCATTTTCCTGTATTCTGCTAAACCAGGCATAATTGCAAGCAAAGGTAGAATAGAAAGCAGAAAAAGGAAGGAGCTGTTGCTATATGTCTGTCTCTCTCTCTCTCTCTCTCTCTCTCTCTCTCTCTCTCTATCTATCTATCTATCTATATATATCTATCTATATATATAAAAATATGCACCTCTTGTCTCTAAGGACAGTTTCCACAAAGGTTACAATCCTTCAGTGCAGAGCTAATTCCTAACAATGCACTGAAGCTCCAATGTAGAACTATCCCGCGTACGCTGCCAGCCAATATGTGACGGACGTGGCGTCAGAACCCCAGCCCTTCTCACCAACTTGTGACCGAAGGACTAGCCAATCTAAAACTGTGCTGTCACGTGCGTAACAATGCCATGCTTAACTGCCCCCTGCACAAAGATTTTCCAGCTAATGGACCACGATCTATGTACTGTAGCCTGAGAGCGATTGTTACTGGGTCAGGTTAATCACGCAATTAACCCTTCACACTGCCACCACCACCTTTTTGTACAGAGTAGGAGGAAACTCGCCAATCTTAGCAGTAACACTATGATGTTTGAATAAGCGTCTGTATACACACTGTCACCACAGACAGATGTATCCAGAGGTTTTAAAACACACAGTAGCGCTCTTCAGAGACAGGGATTCTTGGTTTGCATTAAAGAGCTTTTGAAACAATTCAACACTTTTCAGATAATAGAATTTATTACTTAAAAGGTCAAAATGGTGCAATAAAAATATTTACAGAAAAAAGATGTAGCCAATATATATATATATATGTGTGTATATATATATATATATATATATATATATATATATATATAAAAATACAGAGAGCAATACCACAACAGAGAGATAACAGAAAGATGTTTAGAGAGTGTTAGGGATCCGGGTATGACCAGAAATGTGTGAACTGACACAGGGAAACGCAGACTTCAGGTATAGTGTGAATAAGACAATTTATTAAGACTAAACAAAACATAAACGCAGTGCAAGACTAAACAAC
This sequence comes from Staurois parvus, assembly GCF_062004578.1. Taxonomy (NCBI): domain Eukaryota; kingdom Metazoa; phylum Chordata; class Amphibia; order Anura; family Ranidae; genus Staurois; species Staurois parvus. The sequence goes on along the minus strand of NW_028318029.1, from coordinate 1,226,638 downwards.
AACACAGTGCAAACAAATCAACCCAAACCTCCAACAGATAACAATAGAAACAATATTAAGCGTAGTCAGGCAGGCCGGGTCGGTAGCAAACAGGCAAACAGGGAGCAGGCGGAAGAGTAGTCAGGAATAGCCGAGGTCAGGACAGACGGAGTTCATGCAGAGTCAGGGATCGAAGCAGAATCTGGATCAGGCAGAAAGCAGACAGGATGCAGGTATAGGGGCCCATGGGAAACATACACCAAGGCCATGATCACAGGCCTGGCCATTCCTTAAATACACCTGTTGTAATCAGCTTCAGGTGATGGCTCATTACAGGAGTGAGCCTCTGGTTGCTGAGAGCACCCGCTGGCCAGCCCTGGTACTGCAGCCCACAAGGCAGGTGAGTCCCGCCACTACTGGCAAGTCCATTCCTGACAGAGAGGTAGAATACTTGCTGTCAGCCTTGGTTTAAGCAGATCAAGGTCCTGAACAAAAGGGTACCGTTCTCCCAAATTGGTTCCTGATGTTAAAAGGGAGATCACTTCATCTACTTCTCCAAGCCTGACAACCTCTTTTCTAGGAACCCAGCAGGGTGTCTCCTTAAAGCAGAGAACCAATCACCTCATTTGGGGAGGGGTGTTTAGGCAGGAACCTCTGCTATGACCAGATCCCTCCACTGGTAGGATAACATGCAGAATCATCTGCTGAACGTCTAGATATCAGATATAACATATCTACCTGTGATGGTTAAAGAGCTATCGCTTTCTGCTCTTGGGTAGACGTAATCTAGGGATGTAAGATATCAGGAAACTCGCATTAAACTGAGCTATCCGAATATATGCTTTGTTCGATTGTATGTATTCCCTATTTTAAGTTATGAAATGTGGTTTTTAAATGAGATGTATGTTTTACGGCTATTCTGGAATGTGTTTCCTGTCCAGTGAAAGACTGGTTTATACAGTGAGGAAGTATTTGAACACCCTGCGATTTTGAAAGTTCTCCCACTTAGAAATCATGGAGGGGTCTGAAATTCACATTGTAGGTGCATTCCCACTCTGAGAGACAGAATTAAAAAATAAATTCAGGAAATCACATTTTACGATTTTTAAAGAATTTATTTGTCTTGCACTGCTGAACATAAGTATTTGAACACCTAAGAAACAGCAAGAATTCTGGCTCTCAAAGACCTGTTACTGTGCCTTCAAAAAGGCCACCTCTACTCCACTCATTAATGTAACTTAGTAGCACCTGCCTGAGCTCTTTAAAGACACCTGTCCACCCCACAGTCAGTCAGACGCCAACTACCACCATGGGCAAGACCAAAGAGGTGTCAAAAGACACCAGAGACAAAATTGTGGACCTCCATAAGGCTGGAAAGGGCTACGGGGCAATTGCCAAGCAGCTTGGTGAAAATAGATCAACTGTTGGAGCAATTGTTAGAAAATGGAAGAGGCTAAAGACGACTGTCATTCTCCCTCGGACTGGGGCTCCATGAAAGATCTCACCTCGTGGGGTATCACTGATGATAAGAAAGGTGAGGAATCAGCCCAGAACTACAAGGGAGGAGTTGGTCAATGACATGAAGAGAGCTGGGACCACAGTGTCAAAGGTCACTGTTGGTAGAACACTACGCCGTCATGGTTTCAAATCATGCATTGCACGGAAGGTTCCCCTGCTCAAGTCATCACATGTCCAGGCCCGTCTGAAGTTTGCCAATGACCATCTGGATGATCCAGAGGAGGCATGGGAGAAAGTCATGTGTTCAGATGAGACCAAAGTAGAACTTTTTGGTCTAAAGTTCACTCGTCGTGTTTGGAGGAAAAAGAAGGATGAGTTGCATCCCAAGAACACCATCCCTACTGTGAAGCATGGGGGTGGTAACATCATGCTTTGGGGGTGCTTTTCTGCGAAGGGGACAGGACAACTGCACTGTATTAAGGAGAGGATGAATACGGCCATTTATTGTGAGATTTTTAGCAACAACCTCCTTCCCTCAGTCAGAGCATTGAAGATGGGTCATGGCTGGGTCTTCCAACATGACAACGACCCGAAGCACACAGCCAGGATAACCAAGGAGTGGCTCCATAAGAAGCATATCAAGGTTCTGGAGTGGCCTAGCCAATCTCCAGACCTAAATCCAATAGAATATCTTTGGAGGGAGCTGAAACTCAGTGTTGCTCAGGGACAGCCCCGAAACCTGACAGATCTGTGTGGAGGAGTGGGCCAAAATCCCTGCTGCAGTGTGTGCAAACCTGGTCAAGAACTACAGGAAACGTTTGACCTCTGTAATTGCAAACAAAGGCTTCTGTACCAAATATTAACACTGATTTTCTCAGGTGTTTAAATACTTATGTTCAGCAATGCAAGACAAATAAATTCTTTAAAAATCATACAATGTGATTTCCTGAATTTTTTTTTAATTCTGTCTCTCAGAGTGGGAATGCACCTACAATGTGAATTTCAGACCCCTCCATGATTTCTAAGTGGGAGAACTTGCAAAATCACAGGGTGTTCAAATACTTCTGTTCCTCACTGTAGTTTACGATCATCTCAGATCGAGAAGCTAACAGACACCCGGGCACCAGCTAATGAGGATTACAACCAAGAAGTGTATCCAGCTGTGCATAATGCCCTTGTGAACCCAGCACACACACACCACATTCCTGAGGGAGGGGGATTGGAAGAAGAGAGAATGATACAAGATGAGGAATCTTGAGCAAGATGGATGACCGTGTCCATATCTGTGTGCACAATTGCTACACTGATGACTCCTCAACAATTGCTGGCAACTAAAAATACTGAAAAAAAAAACTTGTGTGGGTTCCCCCCATTCATACCAGGCCCTTCGGGTCTGTTATGGATTTTAAGGGGAAGCCCATGCCAATTTTGTTTTTAAATGGCACGGGGTTCCCCCTTAAATCCATACCAGATCTGAAGGGCCTGGTATGAATAGGGGGGAACCCCCACGCAGATTTTTTCACTAATTTTTTTAATTGCCTGCAATTGTTTTGTTTACATTCAGCTGTCAGCATGGACTCCTTAGCAACCAGCTATTCTTCAAATAGAATTCGGATCGTTGATCAATTTTCAACTGATTCGAATTGTTCTGAAAATTTAGAATTTAACACAATTTCAACAAAATTTGTTACTATTTCATTTGATGTATCCGAATCTCCGAACAGCTAAAAATTCTTTTGAATTTATATTTGGACCAAAACATGTCCAGCAACTACTATATTTTATTTCTAAAGGGCTTCTGCTTTCAGAAAATAACGTTCTGGGGGTTTTAAGTACGGTCATTTTTGGACAAAAATGCATTACTACACAGGCCAGTCTCTGACCTCCCCAAGCATGAAAGGAAACTAGCAGATTTAATATTTCTTGCTGCCAGACAAATGTTAGCTAAAGGATGGAAGCCACCAACCCTCAATTTTGCAGAAGTGAAATAGAGAGTGATGGGCTGTATGGTACATGAGAAACTCACTGAAATCCTCATGACACTCAGTCTAAAACCTTAAATCTTGGTCCCCATGGCTAAAATACAACTGCTCTATGAATCTGGATCATTCCCTTCTTTTGTTCTACAATTCCCCACCACCACAAAACCAAGGCAGCCTTGTGCTTTGATCCAGGGAATATCAGATTGCCTCTCAGGGGATCAGGAAGGAATTTTTCCCCTGCAGGAGCAAATTGGATCATGCTTTGCTGGGTTTTTTGCCTTCTTCTGGATCAACTGTGGGTGTAGGATTATAACTTTTTTTTTTTTTTCAATGGTTGAACTGGATGGACTTTTGTCTTTTTTCAACCAGACTAACTATGTAACTATGTGCTTGACCAGACCTCGCGGATCACCCTCCCCCATCCCCCCCCTTTTTTCCTCTCTCTCCACACCCAAAACTCTACCCCCGTTTTACCGTTTCTTCCTATCTCCTCTCTTTCCTCACTCCCCTGCTCTACTTCTCTCATACTTCCTCCCTTCCTTATCCCTCACCTAAAAACCTCTTGGTCCACACTCGTTCCTCTTTTCTTCCCACATCCTGCTAGCGACAGGGACAAACACCGATCACTGTGTAGTCCCATAACTATCTCCAAGTTTACAACCTCCAACACATATATGATCTTAGTATACTGTATTATTGTACTCTAAAATATAGCCTGCCAGTTGTCCTCCCAAACCACCAACTTATTCGTACACTACTGTTTCTGTGACATTTGATCACCCTATACACATTTTTTTTTATCCCTTTTATATTGTGTTTATCCTAATGCTTTCTAATGCGTTATAATGTTAACACCATTTTTTACACTACTATGTTATTTTCTGCATGTTTGTCTCTTTTTGAAAATGAAAAGCCTAAAGCAGAAAGTTGGACTCCTTTTTAGCAAGTTGTATTTATAAAAAGGGCAATCTCTGGTATGCCTACAGTTAACCAGAACGAGCAAGTGCATTTTCACCACTATATTTTCATTATACTGGCTCTTCAAAATATCAAATGCATTATTTAGAGGTTGGATAAAAGCTTTCGTGCCACTTAACACTAATGGTAGTTACATTTTTTAATAGAGATTCACACGTCAGACCAAAAAAGAGGAGAAAAGGGGAAATTAGTTCCAAAAGAGTGACAGTCCCTCCAAATCAGGGACAATTGATATGCAAAAGGTACAAGGGAGGACTGGTTGCCCAGCTATGTCTAGATGTGGTGAGCAGGTAGGCTTTGTTCCCTGCATGCATCTCAAGGTTTAACTTCAGTTTTAACTGGAGTATACTTGTAACATCACTGGAAGCGTAATATAGAATTAGGTCTGAATACGAAATTGGTATACTTTGCAGTAAAATGTTATGTTATTTAATGTTACTGGGTGAAAGTCCACAGAAGTTCATATTGACCCTTGTGGCAAATGTCAGTTTCCGAAATACCAGCCTGCACCAACTCTTTGCAGTGTGTGGTTTGCTTAGTCCATGCATGCTTCTTCATCAAAGTGGTGGAGCAGTAAATATAAAGTGCAAAGTTCAGCAAGCTATAACAGTCCAATTACAGTTTGCTGATTTCTTTGTGCATTGCCCGTTGCCTTATTAAATAAGCCCAGCAGAGTTCTATGCTGTGCAGAAAATTGTGTATATGGAGATATTTGAACCAATTACTGTGGCAGATAGATTTACAATACGCAGTTAAATACAATATTAAAAGTTTACACTATCTGGAAGTTTACAGCAAATAGGCTAAATTTATAGGCAACATAAAAGCTCAGCAACTTGGTTTATTGAACTTTGCACATGATAAAAGCTGCAAAAGGGATGTGCTATTTTTGGACAGTGAAAGGTCAATTCCTCCCAGCAGATTTTGTCCTTTTTATTGCAATGGTCATTCAAAGTGCACTGAAGATTGATTTTAACACCATGGCATAGTATGTGAGGAGAATGATAGTTTTTGAATAAATTATATAAACATTTTACGTGAATATATGTTTTGCCAATTGAGAGTCTGTTAAATATAGCAGGAAATATAAAGCCCTAGGCCTCATTATGTGATTGACTTAATAAATGATTTGTAGACGGCAGATGTTGACTAAGCTCAGCTGGGCTTCGTAATTATTATGCTGGTGGAATAAAATTAAAAATCCCCCCCACCACACACACACACACACACACACACACACACACACACACTATAAGTGGTTGTGAATGTAATTGTTGTAAATAACCACTAACCAAGTATGTGCTCCTAATTCTGTTTCTATTTTTATTTCCTATAAAAACAAATACAGAATAAAATAGTAAAGTATCAACATTACAATCTTCTCATTAGCATTGTACTATATGAGTTCTGCAACTAAGGCCTCATTTAGACTTGCTTCAAAATGTTTGCACCCCTTTTTTTAACCCCTTAACACCAGTGCCTTTTGGCCCTTTAAGGGGTTTCTGATGCCAGGAGGCGGGCGGAGTTTATGATCATGTGGCCGCCACGATTGGCTGTTACAGCGGTCACATGATCGGAAAGCTCCCTATTATAAGTAGCGATTGTAAGCTTTCTGTTAGGCACCAGTAATTGTTCCAGGAGTGCAGAGCTCATGCTCTGGGCACAGGTTTGTTTACATTTTGGTACACAAATACGCAGTCTCTCGGCGTCAAGACCCACCCGCTGAGGGGCCGCATAATAGTGTACTCTTGGAACAAAAAAGGTCAAAGCACTCTCAATGCCAATCAGAGCACCTCTCACCAAATAAAATGGTTACCTTACAGCCCTGTACACACTAGGGGTGGACTGACCATTTGGAAACTCGGGCACTGCCTGAGGGCCTGGGGTCAGTAGGGGGCCCCATGAGATGCCCCTGGTACCTTTTTCATAGGCTTTTTTGAGTTTGGGCAAGGACACAGGGGCCCCATGATCCCCTATTGCCCGGGGGCCCCATGAGTTGTCAGTCCGCCCCTGGTACACACTGTTACTTTGCTTTAGAAAGTGCCCCATGTTGAGTTTATCATGCTTTGCAGCATCTTAAAGCCCCCATAAAAGTCTATGGCTTTGTTTAGACTTGCTTTGCTGTCTGAAAAGTGCTATTCATTTTATTGCTTCCTCGCTGTCTTTTTTTACTTTTTTTTTAAACAACTAATTACTGGAAAACTGCATTGCAATTGTGCAGTCAGTTGTGGGGTGGTTGCAGAGCAGGGGTGTAGCTAAGGGGGAGGTCAAGGCAGTCGAGACCCCTTCCCCCCGACAGAGCATCCGTCACTGTCACAGCTATTGCAGACCAGAGTGTCTCCTCCACGCTGCTGATAGGCAGGGCGGCCTGGCAGGGAGGCTGTGCACAGGAGTTTTCATCCCCCCCTTCTTTAACCACTTGCCCTCCAGAGCATTTACCCCCCCTTCCTGACCAGGCCATTTTTTTTGCGATACGGTGCTGCGTTACTTTACTTGCCCTCCGTAAGATTTACCCCCTTCATGACCAGGTCATTTTTGCTGTTCGGCACAGTGCTATTTCAACTGGTAATTGCGCAGTTGTGCAATGCTGCACCCAAACAAAATTTATGTCCTTCTTTTCACACACATAGAGCTTTCTTTTGGTGGTATTTGATAATCTCTGCGGTTTTTACTTTTTGCGCTATAAACAAAAAAAGACTAAAAATTTTGAAAAAAATCCTGATATTTTTCACTTTTGGTTATACAAAATATCCAATAAACTCAAAGTTAGTCATAAATTTAGGCCAAAATGTATTCTGCTACATATCTTTGGTAGAAAAAAAAAACCCTAATACAAGTATATTAATTGGTTTGTGTGAAAGTTATAGCATCTACAAACTATGGTATATATATATATATTGGAATTTACGCAGCTTTTACTTTCTGATTGCCTATCACATTTCTTGTGGTGATAAAATGCCAGGGCAGTACAACCCCCCCCTCAAATGACATCTTTTTGGAAAATAGACACCCCAAAGATTTTGCTGTGAGGCATGTTGAGTCCATGGTACATTTTATTTTTTGCCACAAATTTTTCGAAAATTATAATTTTTTTTTTTTACACAAAGTTGTCACTTTAATTATATATTGCTCATTAATGCCATGGGTATATGTGGAATAACACCCCAAAACACATTCTTCTACTTCTCCCGAGTATGGGGATACCACATGAGAGACTTTTTGGCAGCCTAGCTACATACAGGCCCCCAAAATCCAATGACCACCTCCAGGCTTTCAAAGGGCATATTTTCTCATATTGTTTCCCCACTACCTATCACAGTTTGGGAGGCTCTAAAATGCCAGGATAGTACAAACACCCCCCAAAATGACCTTTTTGGAAAGAAGACACCACAAGGAATTTGATAAGAGGCATTGTTAGTATTTTACACGTAAAAAAGAAAATAAAAAATACATTTTTGTTTTCTTTCTTCGTTTTCCAAAAACATGTGGCAACAAATGAGATCTTCAAAATACTTACCATGCCTTCTAGCAAATACCTTGAAGTGTCTACTTTCCAAAAAGGGGTAATTTGGAGGGGTTGCTTCTACTATCTTGGCATTTCAGGGCCAACATTAGAAGCTTATGCCACACATCACCCATTATTGAAGACCAAACCTTTTCTGACACTTTTTGTTCAAACTTTTTTTTTGCTAGAAAATTACTTTGAACCCCCAAACATTATATATATTTTTTAAAGCAGAGGCCCTAGAGAATAAATGGTGGGTGCTGACATTTTTTACATCACTCAGTATTAGCCCAGTAATTTTTTTCAAACGCAAATCTTTTAGGAAAAATACACTTTTTAGAATTTTAATGCACAAAAACACAGTATATTGCCCAATTGTTTGATAACGTATGAAAGATGATGTTACGCCGAGTAAAAACATGAGGGGATCGAGGGCCCTGCTCTTTCGAGCTTACAATCTAGGAGGGAGGGGATGGTGGCACAGGAGGAGATAGCTGTAGGAAGATTGAAGGAGGTCGGCAAGTTAGCAGGGGGTGGGTTAGGCTTCCCTGAAGAGATGGGTTTTCAGGGTGCGCCTAAAGGAGAGGAGAGTAGGTGATAATCTGATGGGTTGGGGCAGGGAGTTCCAGAGGATGGGTGACACCCTGGAGAAGTTCTGGAGGTGGGCATGGGAGGAGGAGACCAGGGAACTAGAGAGAAGGAGGTCTTGTGAAGAGCGGAGTGTGCGTGCTGGGTGGTACTTGGATATTAGGTCAGTGATGTAGTTCGGGGCAGTATGGTGGACGGCTTTGTACGTCAGTGTTAGGATTTTGAATTTGATCCGTTGCGCAATCGGAAGCCAGTGGAGGGATTGACAGAGGGGGGTGGTGGAGATGGATCAGTTGGAAAGGTGAATGAGTCTGGCAGCCGTATTCAGGATCGACTGAAGCGGGGATAGACAGCGGCGAGGCAGGCCAGTGAGGAGGGAGTTGCAGTAGTCGAGTCATGATATGATGAGGGAGTGGATGAGCTGTTTAGTGGTTTCTGGGGTTAGGAACGTGCGTACTTTGGCGATGTTGCGGAGGTGGAGTCTGCACTAGTTTGTTAAAGATTGGACTTGGGGCTGGAAGGATAGGTTGGAGTCCAGAATGACACCAAGTACTCTGGCCTGCGGGGCGGGTTTGATGGTGGCGTTGTTGGATGTGATGGAGAAGTCAATGGGTGGTGGTGTCCGGGCTGGGGGGAACACCAGAAACTCGGTTTTGGAAAGGTTCAGTTTTAGGAAGTGGAGTGACATCCAGTCTGATATGTCGCTCAGTAGGTGTGTGATTCGGGCGGAGACTGAGGTGGTGAGGTGGGGTGCCTGTAGCTGCAGGCATCATCCTGGTATAGCCAATCAAAGTCCAGCAACGTACCAGTACATTGCTGATCCATGTTGGGCATATATGTAACAGCAGAGAGCATTGGCATGTGATGAATCGGGTCTGTGAACCAATATGACCACAATTCATTTTTTTTTGTAATGCCCATGTTGAAGGTTAGGCCCCAAAAAATTTTAAATTCAGAAACCGTGATAGGTTTCCATGCGAATTGTCTTGCAAGAGCTAAATATGGGTGGGCACGTTGTATTCTTGTGCATATAAATTGGCTTGACACATAATCAATTGGTATAAATCTTCCATGAGCAACAGCAGAGGGGCTAAACGCTAGTGCTGGCAGTGAATGGGGCTGAACCTGCTAACACTGCATTTTTGGGGACACTATACAAAGCAGGCACTAGTATAGTTCTGTTCATGATCATTATATTGATCTGTACAAACATTATACTAGTAATGGGGGTGATCTGCGACCTATAGCGTGAGTGTGATAGTGTGTGGGCAATCTAACGCTACCTTACCCTGGGTGGGAGGGGCGCTAACTGAACCTGATGTTAGCTAGTGGCAGAAATACAGTGATCAGTGAAAAGTTCTATATACGGACACTGTACTAATGGCACTGACTGGGTGACAAGGCAATCAAAGGGTTAATAGGGGCGATCAAAGGGTTAAATGTGCTAATCTAATGTGTGTATGTGTGTGTGTAAAATGTAGTGCTTTTACTCGGTGCAGTGTTCTCTCTTCTCTCCCTGGACTGACCGGGGGGGCGCAGATGCGTTGACACCCTGAAATAGAAAGCGACATAAGATGATATCACTTTGCCCAGAGCCACTGCTCGCTTGCAAAATGCAGGTAAGTGCTCGGCAAGTGGTTAACCTTCATTTTTTTTTTTAATTCTCAATATGGTATTTTTTCTTTGTTTTTTTAAACTCTTTTTTAAATTCTTCTATCAGAATAGCACAATGTTACCATAGTAACATTGTACTACAGTTGGGAGGGGGATGATCAGGAAATTTTTTTTTTACACTTTGCTTTGCAGGAGAAATAAAGATCATTTCTCCTGTAATGCAAAGTCATGAACCTAACTCATTCATGAACTGTCATGAATGCGCCAGGTTTTTGACAGCTCAAGATAGTGATCTGTGATTGGCTGGAGCTGGTCACATGGTACAGGGTGCTGTGATTGGCCCCATGTATCATGTGACAGCTGTGAGCCAATCATAACTCACTAGGAAGAGTAGCAGAGCTGTTATGAATTAGATTGATTCATAACAGTTTTGCTTACATTGCGATCACATGATCACCGGGATCTTCATTCCGCTTTATCTACCGGACACAGCAGTAGAAAAATAAAAAAAAACTAATTTCGTCATAAATTTAGGCCAAAATGTATTCTTCTGCATGTCTTTTCTAAAAAAAATACCAATATGTATAAATTGATTGGTTTACGTGAAAGTTATAGCGATATAGATACTGGAATTTTTAATTTTTTTACTAATAATGGCGGCGATCAGCGACTCATAGTGAGACTGTGGTGGGCATTCTGACACTGGGAGGAACTGACCTGGTGTCACTGACAGCCCCCGTGACACCAATACAGTGATCAGTGCTAAAAAAAAAGCACTGACACTGTACTAATAGCACTGGGCAGGAAGGGGTTAACATGAAGGAAAATCAAAGGGTTAACTGTGTGGTAGGAGTGTTTTACTGGGGGGGGGGCGGTTTGTTGGTGCTTGACTGTAAGGACACTGCTCTGGATGGCTGTGCTGTGCACAGCCATCCAGAGCAGTGTGCCCAAGCCCACAGGGAGGAGGACTGTTAGTAAACAAAGCAGCCCTCCTCCCCGTCAGAAATTCTCAGTAATCACCAGGCGCCGGTGGGTAATCACAGGGCGCCGCTGGGTAATCACCGGCAGGGGACCCAGTGATTGACAGCTGCGGCCATGAATGGCGGTGCAGGTTGGGTGGGCGCGCAGTTCGCATATGCCCCCTACCTGGAAATGCAAAATCACGTATGTATATGTGATTTTGCGCACCCCTGCCGCCCTGTAGCAGTATGCCCACAGCCAAAACTGAACATGTAGTATTACTTAAAGTGTTACTAAACCCAGGACCCTGCATTCACTATATCTGCTCTCCCACAGTACCACAGCATGGAAATGCAATTATTTTAGTAAATGTAAACTGCTAAATACCTTTTCTCATCAGCAGTTAGAGCAGTCTTGTGACTTCTATCAGTGTTCAGCAGAATTTGTAGGAGGAGTTTTCTTTCTGCTCTAGGAGGATGCAAAACCCTTGACCTGTGTCTGGACAGTGCTGATTGGCCCTGTGCTGATCACATGCACTCTCCCAAAGAAAAAAAAAAAACCTCTCTAGCAATACACACTAAAATGAGCATGTGCAGAATGGCTATGGGTTTAGTCTGTCTTATCAGGAGATAAGATGTGGACATTTGAAGAAGAGGAGGATCAGAGAAGACAGGATAAAACGGCCTTTTTACACAATGCAAAGGATTAACCCCTTAGGTTCCATAGTGAGTATAACAAGCATGCTTTACTGCATATACAGACTGATTTTACCATTGTGGGTTTAGTAACATGTTAAAGTGATTATAAACCCTCACCTTGTAAAACAGCCCATTTAGTGTGAGATGGAAAAGAAGAGCAACACATTTGTGTATAGATACAAAAAACATTATAAACAGCTTTTTTCCCTTTTTTTTTTATAAATGATCACATTCCCTCATCTTCCCAGTGAATGGTTGTGTGTGTGTGTGTGTGTGGGGGGGGGGGGGGGTCAGGACAAGTCTGATCATTGGAGGAAAGCACACTGAGTTCCCAGCACTGCTAGAGAACTGTCCATGCTGTACTCTCATGCCTAATGTGGACAGTTTTTAATAGGAAAGTAGAGGGACTGGCAGGAACACCAGGGATTTTACACAGAGGAAGCAATACAAAGAGAACAGGATACTTTTTCATACAAGTACATGGTACAACAGGCACATATCAGGAATATGAAATGTTGGGTTTACCATTTAAAATGGAACTCCTAAGCAATAAATATATACATATATTTTTAGATTCCCGTGCCAAAATATTTATAATTCCCTTTAGACAGTCCTGTGACCCACATATAGAACACAATAAAAAAGTATTTCCAAATAGTTATTTGCAGCCTTATGTACACTGGTCACATGATCATTCACTCGCTCCTCATTGCGCTGTGTAGTCGGTGGGTAGAGCAAGCAGGAAAACTCTGAAGTATCACTGCAGGAAGTTTTCTATAGCCATCCAACAGTGATCTGTGGCGGTCACATGATGTGAACATGGAGCCAAGGGGAGAGAGAGCAGAAACAGCCACAGTTGGAACCACTTCACAAGTGACAAAAAGAGTGGTTTCAAGAGGGGAAATGTGGAAGACAATAGTTTCCCAACAGGCAGCAGGCGAAGCATGAGCACTAACAGTGACAATGTAGCAACCAGAGAATCGACTGCCATTGCTTTGCTACAGACAACAGGGAGATGTATGGAAAGGCAGGATTAACTAGGTACTAAAAAAAATATGCACAGCAGAAAACTGCTGTAAACAGCTAGGGGAGGTGATTTTAAAGATATGTTTTATTTTTACGGTTTAATGACACTTTAAAATGACTATCAAATGTAATCTGCATAGTAAAATACATGCAGAGGAGAAACAAGCAAGAAGCTATCTCCATTTAAGCAGTACACTTTGAGAAGGCAATGGCTAGTTAGCTCATCTAACTTAAATGTTGGTTTGTTGTAGACAAACTAAAACCGATACACAATTTGTATCTCGGCAGCGAATGTACCTATGAGAGAGAATGACTGCTTTGACTTAATAGAAATGTATAGTGCTTTTGTATATAGTTTTTTCTGTTTTTTTAATTATTTATTGGGACTAAAAGATTAAAAGGTGTTTTGTTGAGTAAATGTAACATATAGAATATTAATAGTATAAATTCCCATTTCTGCTGGCAGGTGGAGCTTTAGGCTTTTTCATGTTTTCCAAGTTCTTCTTATGATAAAAGCCTTTTTTTTTTTACAAAGTCTAATAGCTCAAGCTAAAATGTATACATAAATGAGTTGAAGCATTTCATTATCTTCCTGTCTCCATAAAGCCCCATCCACAGTTTTAATGGTAGAAGACTGCCTGAAATGTTGTAACTACTCCTGTGCTCTTTCTTTAGATAATAAAAACTTATCTGGACACTCTTAGCCGTGTATTAAATGTTTATATGTAGAAGATTGTATATGTATTAAATAAAAAAGAAAATATTACCGTATTTTCCGGCGTATAAGACGACTGGGCGTATAAGACGACCCCCTACTTTTCCTGTTAAAATATAGGGTTAGAGCTATACTCGCCGTATAAGACTACCCCTCTTCCAACGCACACCAAATAAAAATGAAAAAACATCAGATTTGATTTCAATATGGTATGGTATTTCAGTATGGTATTCCAATGATGGGGTGCTATTCCTCCCACTGACACCAATGATGAGGCACTACTCCTCCCACTGACACCAATGATGGGGCACTATTCCTCCCACTGATACCAATGATGGGACACTATTCCTCCCACTGACACCAATGATGGTGCCCCATCATTGGTGTCAGTGTGTGAGGAATAGTGCCCCATCATTAGTCAGTGGGAGGAATAGTGCCCCATTATTGGTGTCAGTGGGAAGAATCGTGCCCCATCATTGGTGTCAGTGGGAGGAATAGTGCCCCATCATTAGTCAGTGGGAGGAATAGTGCCCCATCATTGGTGTCAGTGGGAAGAATCGTGCCCCATCATTGGTGTCAGTGGGAGGAATAGTGTCCCATCATTAATGTCAGTGGGAGGAATAGTGTCCCATCATTGGTGTCAGTGGGAGGAATAGTGCTCCATCATTGGTGTCAGTGGGAGGAATAGTGGCCCATCATTGGTATCAGTGGGAGGAATAGCACCCCATCATTGGTATCAGTGGGAGGAATAGCACCCCATCATTGGTGTCAGTGGGAGGAATAGCGCCCCATCATTGGTGTCAGTGGCAGGAATTGCGCCCCATCATTGGTGTCAGTGGGAGGAATAGTGCCCCATCATTGGTATCAGTGGGAGGAATAGTGCCCCATCATTGGTGTCAGTGGGAGGAATAGTGCCCCATCGTTGGTATCAGTGGGAGGAATAGTTCCCCATCGTTGGTGTCAGTGGAAGGAATAGTGCCCCATCGTCCGTGTCAGTGGGAGGAATAGTGCCCCATCGTTGGTGTCAGTGAGAGGAATAGTGCCCCATCGTTGGTGTCAGTGGAAGGAATAGTGCCCCATCGTTGGTATCAGGGGGAGGAATAGTGCCCCATCATTGGTGTCAGTGGGAGGAATAGTGCCCCATCATTGGTGTCAGTGGGGGAGGAATAGTGCCCCATCATTGGTGTCAGTGGGGGAGGAATAGTGCCCAATCATTGGTGTCAGTGGGGAGGAGGAATAGTGCCCCATCATTGGTATCAGTGGGGAGAACAGTGCCTCATTGTTGGTGTCAGTGGGGGAGGAACAGTGCCTCATCGTTGGTGTCAGTGTGGAGGAGGAATAGTGCCCCATCGTTAGTGTCAGTGGGGGAGAGGAGCGGCTGCTCCTTCTTCCAGTGCGGCCACTCGATTTTTGCGGGGCCGCTCGGCTCCGCCTCCTCGCCGGTGATTGGTCGCCTGTGTGCCTTTCCAGTGCTGGCGCCCAATCACCGGTGAGGAGGCGGAGCCGAGCGGCCGCATGACCATCGAGCGGCCGAACTGAAAGAAGAAGCAGCCGCGCTTCCTGGACCGGATCGTCGTGGGACCGGAGCCAGGTAAGGTACAGCAGCCCCTCTGTCCACCCCTGTACTTAGTGTCCACTGGAGGAGGAGGGGGGGGCGGCGCCGCGCCGCCCCTCGAAAAACTGCCGCCCTGACACCGGCTCGCACCGGCGTATAAGACGACCCCCGACTTTTCAGAAGATTTTCAGGGGTTGAAAAGTCGTCTTATACGCCGGAAAATACGGTAGATTAAAAAGCTTATAAACAAAAGTTACATAGTTAGTCTGGCTGAAAAAAGACAAAAGTCCATTCAGTTCAAACATAAAAAAAAAGTTATAATCCTACACCCACAGTTGATCCAGAGGAAGGCAAAAAAAACCCAGCATAGCATGATACAATTTGCTCCTGCAGGGAAAAAAATTCCTTCCTGACCCCCCGAGAGGCAAGCGGATATTCGCTGGATCAACTTTACCTATAAATGTTAGTATCCAGTTATATTCTGTGTATCTAAGAAAGAATCCAGGCCTTTTTTGAAGCAATCCACTGAGCTGGCCAGAACAAACTCTTGAGGGAGTCTATTCCACATTTTTTACAGCTCTAACTGTGAAGAAACCTTTCCATGTTTGGAGATTAAATTTCTTTTCCTCCAGACATAAAGAGTGCACCCTTTTCCTCAGGGTGAATAAAAAAAAATAATAAAACTTATCTGGACACTTCTAGCCATGTATTAAATGTTTATATGTAGAAGATTGTATACGTATTAAATAAAAAAGAAAATATTAGATGAAGAAACTTATAAAGTAAAAAAAAAAAAATACTGTAAACTGTTACTGCTCGCCTTTAATGTTCAAGCACTACCCTTTGTCTATGAAATTATGTCAGTATTGTATTTGTAAGCTTGACTGCATTTCTTTCTTTGTTTTTTTTATTTCAGAAATGTGACTTGGAATAATCTTGCCATTCCGGACACTCATTGTTCACCAGATGGAGAAGGATACCAGTGTCCCCGAGGCTTTAAGTGTATG